>NC_044293.2:6709292-6901038 GCF_004027225.2 Strigops habroptila
CTGCTTCGAGAGGTTTATATGTGGCTGTTGTGCAACTTCCTTTGGATCTTATAAAGTCAGATTCAGAGGCAGCTGTGTAAGGGATGCTGAGCTGGTGGATTTCATTCCTCTTCACTATGAAACTTACACGTCTTTCTCTTCCACTAAGGTTTCAGTGACTCCCGATCTTCTTTGCCAGCTTCCATCCCTGCCCTTCTGTCGTGGTTTGAGCCCAGCCGGTAACTCAGAACCACACAGCCGCTCGCTCACTCCCCCCCTTTCTTCCTCCCCCCGCTCCCGGAGGGATGGGGAGGAGAATCGGAAGAATGTAAAACTCCCACGGGTTGAGATAAGAGCAGTCCCGCAACTAAGGTATAATACAAAACCACTACTGCTACCACCAGTGATAATAACGATTAGTGAAATAACAAGGGGAGAGGATACAATTGCTCACCACCCGCCGACCGATACCCAGCCCGACCCGAGCAGCGATCTGGACCTTCCAGGTAACTCCCCCCGGTTTATATACTGGGCATGACGTGCTGTGGTATGGAATACCCCTTTGGCCAGTTTGGGTCAGGTGTCCTGTCTCTGCTTCCTCCCGGCTTCCCCTCCTCCCTGGCAAAGCATGAGACTGAGAAAGTCCTTGGTTGGAATAAACATTACTTAGCAACAACTAAAAACATCGGTGTTATCAGCGTTGTTCCCAGGCTGAAAGTTAAAAACCACAGCACTGCACCAGCTACTAAGGAGGAGAAAAATGACTGCTATAGCTGAACCCAGGACACCTTCTTAGAATGACCAGAACATCGTTGGGTGTTGCCTGCACATCAGCAATATTGCTTGTGGAACACAGGTTAGTGTCACTTAAACACTGGTACAAGGTACTGATTGAGTACAGGCAGCAGCTACGTTATATCCCTTCTGCCTTGTCCTCTTCACCCTTGACCATCTCGGGTGTCTCTCACTGTATGCCCGCACAGACCCTTTTCTAGCAGAGAGAAATTCAGATCTGTGTGTTTATCTGCTGCCATGTGCCCTTCCCAAAGGAGTGGTAGTTGTGATGATGACTTGATGGGATGTGAAAACCTAACTGCAGGCAGGCAGCCCTCCAAACGTTCCTTTTAGAGCTCACTAAAGAGCTCTATGTTCCTAGTGAGCTCAGAGCACTATTGAGCCGGGCTGGACTGAAACTGTTTAATGTGGAGGGGAAAAAACAACCGTATGTGCATCACTGTATAGTCTCCCTGCCACATTTGTCATTGGTTTGGGGTTTCTTGGGGTGGTTCATTTGCTTAGGGGGAGAGCAGATGTTTTTTGCTTATGGGTTTGGGTTTTTTAACATCTTTGAGCTAAACACAGGAGTACTGAGAATGCAAAACTTCGAGTAAGCCTGTGCCACAATTCAGAGCTTTGCAGGATTGGACTGTGAGCCTTTACTTGTTGGAGACTTTATGGCTTCCTGTTTCTGCAGGAGTTAAGAAGTGTGTGTTAATAGAATCAGGTTCTAACTTAACAGCCCTCTAGGCTGAGCAAGCTGTAAGCTGATACCATGAGAAGTAGGATATCAGCCTCAGAAAGGGAAGGGATAATTTATTCTGTTGAGTTTGTAGTGAAGGAGAAAAAAGCCAAGCTTAGGATCCAAGCCCAGCGGCTTTAGAACCCTGCTACAATTCGTTTAACAAATTGTTTCTCCTCTATCTTCACCCTAGTTGTTCTTATTATGCCTGTTATCTGATGGTTATTTAATCTATAGTTTGTAATTACTTCCCTTCTGTCTTGCACTCCAACACACATTCATTTTCTTGTTGCACTAACGCACTGACCTACATTATCCAAGCTGTAAAAGTCAATTATGCTGCCTGTGATTTTTCAAGTGGCGTTTGGCAAATGGGTTTATGTATTATCCATCCGTTACCTGGTTCCTGTTAGGAGCCAGTTTTTCTCAGGCACCTCTTAAAAACATCTCTGGAAACCCAACTGCTCTTCCAGATCTGGATGCAAATTGCACTGCTACAGTGCTGAGAAGGAATACAGAATGTCCTGCCCACTCATATGGGTAATGAACAGGGTTAGACTTTGGAAGTGAAGCATTGCATCAGTCGTCTGTTTCTCACTGTGAATTGGGAATATACTGCCCCAACCTACTGTATCATGTCCTGTGCAGGTTTCAAGCTGCACTCGAGTGTGTGGATTTTGCATCTGACATTTAATATCAGGCTTTAAGTTAAAACCACGTTTGTGGTATTTGATAGTAAGAGGTATCACTGTTACCAAACGGAGCACAGAACCATCTGTACCCAGCAGACAAACAGCTCCCAAGGGGCAGGTGAGTGGGGGTTGATTTGTTTTAATCAAGCCTTGCTCATTAATGAGGAGCTTCATAAGTAAGCTTCGATGCATATAGATCTTCACCCGCCCTGCCTTTCCCTGGCTTCCTGTTACCATATTGAGATGTGAGCACATTACAGATGAAGTTTTGAGCCCAGGCTAATTTGGTAGTAGAAGAAAAGGAGGTATCAGGGGGAATTTGCTAGATAGAGGTGCAATCACTCTAAAACTCCCGACTTCCCTGGTATGAAGGCTGATTGCTTTATTTCCTCACATCACGAGACAGCTTACAGCGGTAGCCCTGTAGCATCACTTGTCGAACGAGCCACCAGCCGTGTGGCACGTGTGTGAGCACACATACCCTGACTGAAATAGGCAGGGAATGTGCATGCCTGTCACACAGGCACTCAGACACGCACACCCATGCACATGTGCATGGTCACTGGACGTGTGCAGCTTATTCTGCTTCTCAACAGTAAGCTTCAGGCTGCAGAAACTGTAGTTCTTGGGGTGATACTTATGAGGGATCACTTTTTCGTAGGGAAGCATGGGAAAGTTGAGAGAATTTGTCCTTTCCCCATTACCCCCCCCATCCTTTATGCGTTATCTGTTCATGGTCTACACAAAAAACTTAAAGGAGTGGTTCCCTAAAAACAGGAACTTCTGTGCTATTCCAGGTGCTCATAGTGAGGCTTTCCTGCATTAGAGGTGGGAAATGTGTGGCATTTTTCCCTCGGACATATGGGTATGGAGCTAGTTGTAATTGTGCCACTGTAATTTCCAATACCACATCTAAGCACAGCCTAAGTACCAGCTGATTTAGCTTCTCTCTTTTCCCTCCCTTGCAATTCCTTCTGTTAAAAGCAGCTGTTATTCTTTCATTTCAGATAGAGAATTAAGGCCTGAGGTCACTAGGACCAGAACTGAGATCTTGCAACTCTAAGCTCAGGGCTTTAATCACAAGCTCAGATCTAAAGGTTAACATTTGCATGTGATTTTTTGGAGGCGTGGGGAGAGGTCCTATCTCAGGTTCTTGAAGGAGCGTTCCAGGAGGTGGATTGTGAGCTAGTTTCATCTGGTTATGTTTTGATACTTGCATTTTCCATTATAGGGGTTTCTAGAGTGGTTTGGAAGCACGATTATTTCAGGAAGTTACAAGAATGTATAAGAATGACCAGAAGGCCCCCATGAAATCATGAGTATAACTGGGGATTAAAAATAAACAAGTACCTTTTAGCATCATTTTTGAGCTCATGTTCTCCTCTGTAACCCTGTCAGTGCATGAATGTGTGCCTGGGGATGGAGAGCTGCAGGCAGCAAGGAAGAAAGTTTAATAGCTGGGCTGTAAATGTGAGAGCATCTTCTCACTGGATTTCCACAGATTGGTTTGGATGACTGTAAATGTCTGAATCCTAATGCGTGCTCATTGGGAGGTGTTCAGCAATCAGTATCCTCAGTGCTATAGCCCAGCTGGGAAGATAGACCTGTACTGGAGCTAATGCTACAGAAAAACAGATCTCTTTCAAGAACCATAACAGCAAATTTGATTTCCACCAGCCTTGTGTTTATAGACTGGTATTCTCTCCTCTACAGGGAGCCAATCTGAGCTTTCACAGGGCTCCTGCTGAAGGAAATCAGATAGCAAATTCATGCAAAGCTTACAGTAGCAGAAGGGCAGGTAAGGATGTAACTGGTTGTGCTGGTGGGAGGTGAGAGAAAGAAGAGAGCTGGGAGAAGGGCTCAGCAGGGAGGAGGAGCAAGTTGCTCTCAGCCTCACTGTGCTCATGGGAAATGCTGTGGTCTGCTCAGAGTCACCTGCACTAAATTCTCTTTGGCAGACAGTGGGCTTGTCCTCTGCACAGGAAAGGTAAGGGACAGACAAGGCCAGGACGCTGTGGCCTCCTCTTTCAGCAGTGATTTTGGCAGCCCTGCTCCCCATAGGCACCCTCTGGCCATGCTTGGACTGCACAGCTGATGTCCTCTGTTGTATGCCTTGTGTTCCTTTTCTCCTTGCTCATTCACTGGGGTTAGCTGCCAGAGGATGTGCTGAAGGATGGTAGGCAGCCAAGTCTTATCTCAGCAATAGCAGCCAGGTTGCTTTTGGAGTGTGTTCTGGAAAAGCAGGACATATGTCCATTACCCCTGCTGTGGATGAAGCATGTATTCCCAGCCCTGCGTAGGTGCCCAGTAAGTTGTTAAAGAGAGCAAAATCCTTTGATGCAGGTGCAGAGACTTTTCTTATACCAGGACCTGAATGTGGCCAGAGGCATGTATTGCATTACAGATCTCTTAACAAATGCTGCAAGCTGATTTTTGAGTACTAGTTCAATGGAAGTGTTCAAACCAAACCTGAGGGGAGCATTCCTATCACAGGATATTGGGTACTTTACACTAAGACTCTTTACATAAGAGAAATTTTTTTTTTGGGGGGGGAGATGCCCACTGGCCCCATAGAAGAATTCTGTATTTCCTCCAAATCCTCCTGTATAAAAGGAAGGGGAAGAAGCAGGTATGTTGTACCAGGAAAAAGACATATGCTTATAGCAGATAAGAGTTGTACTTTACAGCAAATGGCCCTTTGACAGTATGCCTTTGTGAAAATGAAGGCTTTGACTGCCAATCTTTGTGCTTTGTTGTTCTGAAATTGCAACCTTAAAAAACTTAATCGAAAGCTGCTTATTGGGTAAAAGGCATTGAGTGAAAGGGGAAAAAACCCAAGAAAAGGAAATCAAGGGGAGAAAAAAAGTACTTTAGTGCTGGGGGAGGGCAGGAGGGTGAATGGATTGCTGCTCCTGTAGGAGTTGCTGAATAAATAAATCATTAGGAGGATTAAGACTGCTTCCTCACACTAGTAAAGGCTGCGGTAGTTCTAGCTGGGTTCTGTTGCTGTTACTGATACCAGAGGGAGCAGTTTGGCTTGATGCAAAGCTGTTTGCCTGCAGGGTGACTGAGCACCAGGCATCTCACCCTGCCTGGATAGGCAGCATTTATACTTGTATGTGTATTGCTAACACTAGGATTACTGAGATATAATAGTTCTTAATAACTCATGTGTTGTAATAAGCACTGTACAGAAAGTACAGCAGATGTGGGACTCAGGCCCAGGAAAATCAAACACAATGCCCCTTTTTACACCGTTACTTGAAAAATCCACCATTTTTACCCATCTATCCTGAGACTGGGGCAGATGCTGAACTACAACACAGCCTTTATGTAGTCTTATATTAATATTAATGGTATTGCATTATTCATTTCTTTGGCAAGCTGTAAATGACGCTGGCCACCTTCCCTCCCCAGAGACTGGTGTTCCCTGTTTGCTCCTGTGTTCGTCTTACCAACGTGAAAAGCAGCATCCTCAGCTGGCACTTGTGGAACTGGAAGCTGAACAGAAATCTCCTGGTGTTCTGCAGTGTTCTGGGTATTCCCATGATGGCTCAAAACTGCAACCAGGGTTTTTCAGCCATTTCATGTAGTGTTGCTGCATTGGTTTGAAAGCTGTTGAGGTGGCTCAGCTGAGCAAGAGAGTGGCTTCGGCAAGGTCTTTGGCAGGAGTAATGAGTAAATAAGATGTAGGAATAACCTGCTAGGAGACCTTGGATCTTCTTCCTAGCCACTTCTTCCATTTGCACAAAGAAAGAGCAAGGAAGGAACTTCCCAAGTTACTACTAATGCTACTTCTAGGTTTTCTGGAGGTAGAGGTGGGCTCCTCCAGGGCTTTCTCTCTTCTCTTTTAGAAGAAGCCGCTCTTCTACAAACTGCCACGAGTCTGGATGGTAAACAAAGTTGATGTAAGATGTGACAGATTTGGCTCTTAATTCATGTCATGTTCTGTAGTACCCCATGGACCTCTGCACTGGATGGGGAAGGAATTTCAGGTTGCTAAAGGGGATTCGTTCTTGTGTAACCTGTAATAAAACAACAGCCTTGCTTCTGATGACCGAGATTTGGGTTGGCAAGAGTGAGTGTACTTATACAAAAGGTGCCATCAAGACAGTGCTCCCATTTGAAATCAATCCAGTTTGGGGCTTGTGTTTTAGTAATAAAAAAGAATAATTACGTGGATCTTTATTTTTAAAACAAACCCAAGCAAATCCCTTCCATTCCAAGAGCTAAATGAGATGAATAACCCCTGCCAGAGCAAGGAGGCCATCTCACTAAATTGAATCCAGTCAATTTTAACATTCACAGCACCAGAGGCAATTTTAGAGAGAGTGTAAATGTAATGGAAAAAACATATTCCTGAAGCTGACTTACAGAACTCTCTATTTGGGGCCTTAATGATGATAAATCAATGATCTAGAAAATAAAATCCCTTTCCCATTAAGCAGATGGGCACACAAATTCTCCTCAGCTTTTGAGACGTAAGCACCCAAAGTTTTCAATTAGAGTTTCACATCCCACTACCTTGAAATTAGAAGTGATTAAATTGGAACCTGATGCAGATACACACATGCAAACGGCTTTTCTCTTGCTTTGTCTCCCTATCAAATCGTGCCTGTCTGCTGATTGATACCATTCTTGAGCGCGGATGAGAGATCCTCTGCTAACATCGAAGGAGATGCACTGAAGCAGAACTCTGCAATTGAATTACAACCCTTGTATTGAGTCCAAGAGCAGGCTTGTGGTGATGACGTCCTGCCTCTGTTTCTCTCCTCTGAGCTCAACTGGTCCAGGCTGTTTCTGTGCCCTGCCAAGGCTGCTTCTCTCCAGTACCATCAGGTGCAAGTGCCCCGTTAGCTGCCTGCCATGCTCTGCCTTCTGTGCTCAGCCTCTGGATGGTTTTGCCCAAACCAGAGCAGAAAAGGGGGCAGAGAGGTCTCGGGGGAGCTTGGGCTGAAGGAAACTCCTGAGTCAGTTCACTGCTGTAGCACTGGCTGAGTTGGCAGTAGCCTGAACTTCATGCCAGCCCTGGAAAAACTAGCTTCTATCTCGGTGTGTACTGGTGGGCTGGGTACAGGTAATGGCTGAGAGACGGCAGTAGAATCCTGCTGGGATCCTACAAAGGAGGCTCAGCTTCAGATTGTGGTTCCAGGAAGCTGGAATTGTTGAGGTCTCAGTTTAAACCTTAAGCAGAAAATGCCAGGGGAAATAACTGAAAAATGTCAGAGTTCTTTGGAAATAAGAGGAACAGCATCTTACAGATGATATTCTCTCTTCAACTTTGTAGCACATTGAAGTTTCCACATGTTTGACCATGTGAATGACTCAAGGAAGATATAAGGTAACTTTCTGTAATAGTGGCTGACATGCTTTTATAGCTTCCTGCATGTACTGACTGTGGAATTCCATTCCAGTTTTGTTTTCAAGTATGTAAATAATGCTCCTCCTCATGACTAGAAGGTTAACTTTGTGACAACATGATAGCCTTGGATATTATTCTTAATGATGTGCTATTAAACTCCAGATATTTAACTACATCATATTTATGTTGTGATTATTCTGACTTGATTGGTGCACTTCCAGTTACAGGAATTAGTGAGGCTTTCCAAAAGGCTCAAACAACTGCACTGTGTACTGTAATTGCTGGGTAATTACAGCATGATTATATGGTTATGAAATAGGGTCCAGTGTAACTTTGATTTTTGCCTTTTGTTTTTCCCTCACTGCCCCGCAAGATTCCTGAATAAACTCTGTGATAACAGTGCCTTACACCCTGGAGGCAGAGGGCTTTTCAACACCACAAGTGTTGAATCGTGGCTTCCTGTGGATTCATCAGCATGGCTGATTGACTGCAGCGCCCATGAGATCATGATGATCATATCCTCTGAAACCTTCATGATGTCTCTTTAAACACCCTTCCTGAAGATGAACAGGGTTACATTCCCTTTTGTGTGCCACACGGTGTTCGGAACCTGCTGGAGAATGATTTCTGTGCATCCTGGACCTGCTGGGAACATGGAGGGAGCTCCCTGTGTGCCTCCCGGGTGCCTTAACTACATGGGCAGCCTTCCCTTGATTCCCAAAGTCTGTCCATGGTGAAGGTTGTGTTTGTGCTGGTGCTGAAGCCCAGCAGATTAGATAGGGCACACGCAGCACTGGAAGGGCTAAGCCTTTCAGATTTAGCCTCGGTCAGATTGTGAGAGGGCTGTCAGACCAAGGCTTGATGTTCTAATTCTGCACATACAGCATACTGGTTGTGGGGGGCGGGAAATAGTATTTTGGAAGCACTCAGGCATGAAACCAAAAGATTGTTGTACCTGGGCTAATAGAAGAGACCTGACACTGCAAACTGATAGTTCAAGGTGTTAACTTCTGATACTGTACACAGAAACACAGCCTGAATTTCTGATCCCTCACCTGCTTTCACATGGAGTTGTAATTTCTATGACATTTTGAAAAGGCTTCTACACTGCTTCTGCAGGTTTCTTCAGACACTTCTGTCACTGTCCTCTGACCGGCAAGCACTGAGACGTGTCTTCTGCTTGCCAACACGGGGAGCAGGAAACTTGCTTTGTGGGTCACAGGAGCTCTGGCTGCTGTATTGCAGTAGGAGAGCCTGTGGGCTGCTCTAGCTTACAGGCTTCTTCCTTTCCTACAGCTGTAAAGCTCTCAAGCTGGAGCCTTCCTGGCTTCAAAAGCAGCTCAGCGTTTTCTCATGCCAACTTCTGAACACTTGTTTCTAAACTGTTTGAACACCACAAAAGCTTGACTACCAGAAACACTCCTTCCAGCCACTTCAGCTGTCCTGGCTGTGAACAGGGGAAGTTAGAGTCATGTTGACTCTTTTCCTTGGTTTTCTTTTCCCTCACATGTTTTCTGTGGCTAAACTTGTCTGGGGAATGATTCTCAGGTGCACTTGGGAATGGGCAGGATAACAAAATAATCCTGCTGTGTATTGATTGAGCCATAGTTCCTTTATCCCTGGCTCTGCCTGGAGTGAAGCCAGCAGAACCATTGCCCTCAAAGCTTTAGTAATTACTTACTCCCAGTGCTCCTGGACACACACTAGTGAATCATGTTCTGATGATGAGCTTGACTGTGACTTTTCAGTGATGATAACCTGGGGACATACTTGATTTCCAGGTCCCTCTACCCATAATGGCGTGATTACCATATCAGATAGCCACTTCTCAGAGCCATTGACCCTTCCTTACCTCTTGGCTTTGCTCTCTGATCTGGCTTTTGGAGGACAGGGCTGACTTTGGAGAGATTGTTTTGCTTGAGCAATGACTTGAGCAACGACTTGAGCAACAAGGAGGTCACACTACAGCAACTCACTGCCACTGGTGCTTGACCTGCTCTGTTCTGAGCAGTGAATTGGGCTCAGTAAAGGCTTTCCCCAATCCATACTGATAGGACAGCAGTGGGTCAGTGGGGAAAGGTCTAGGCTTCCTGAAGAAGCACCGCCAAGGGACTGTTTCTTAGATCAGTATATTGATTGATTGCCTCTGTGTGTCACAGTGTGATGCATCTTCAAGCTGCTGTACTTGGACAAGTGGGTAGAGCTACCTAAAGCATGCTTGTGCTTTAATCCTGAAATCAAGGGAAATAGGGAAAGCATTTGAGCACACTAGACACTGGGGACAGAGCTAGGAAACAAGCCTAAATGTGCTGATTCTTGAGCCAGAGCATTGCCATTAGACAACCACCCTGCTCCTGGTTTTGTGTACAGCTGCGTGCCCACCCAGCTGATTTCTTTAACAAAAACCAACAGCGTAGGTTCCTATCTATGAGCTTTCCATGTAGTAAGAAGGAAAATGCCTATAGTCAGTGCAGGGCGAAGGATTAGCAGCGTGTGAGCCCTGTACAAGCAGCTGCAAAGGCTAGAATACAAAAGGAAAAGCACAAGTCCCTTCCCAGGAGCGTTCCTGCAGCAATGAGGTGGCCTCTTGCAGTGAGCAGCTAAAGCATCCATGCTACAAATGAGAAAGGTGTCTCTACTGACACAATTTGGTCCTGAATGTCTGTTCCTACAGCTTTATAATAAGAGAAAAGCAGGAGCGTGGAAGCTGATTTCAGCCAAGGCAAGAAAGTTTTCACTCCATCTGTTGTTCCAAAACTGCTGCAGCAGCAATGAGAGGGACTTTTACAATATAAGTTCCCCATCGTGTGTGTGTCCAGATGGACAGGCTTTTTCTCCTCATGCTTAATGTAAATTAGAGTAGGGAACTAGTAGGCAAAGGCTCCTGGGTTCCATTTGCAACTTTACCACTTATTCCCTGTGTGACCTATGAGTAACACAGTTAGTTGAGTTTATGCTTTGTTGGTAAAACTGAGATAATGATATTTTTCCTCAGAGGGAGCTGCACTGAGGAATAAATCAGATGGTTGAAAGCAGTTGCAGGAGCAACTTTCCATCGTTCTGGTGCTGCTCTGTTATGAGCATGGTGTGGCACAAACTCAGGAACCCATGTGAGTTTGTAATCTAAAGGTTTAATAATACAAATATTTAGGCATTTAATGGGAAAACATGTAGTTCATGTTAAGCTTATTCCTGAGCTTTTCTTACACAGAAGGTAGGAATGGTTAGTAAAATGATGAAGTAGTTTCGTAGGGTAATAATGGACTTGTGCCTGGCTAGTTTCACTTGCAAAGGTTTGACCATGCAGCATAGTTTGAGAAGATGATATTGAGAGGAAGAGATTTGCACGATGGTTTGAGAAGACGCAATCAAAACTGCTACTGTCTAGATTTATCCCTCATTGTAATAAATTCAAGCATGTAGAGTAGGAATTTGATGCCTTGAGCTTTCTCTGAACTTAGTGCAAAGAGAGAGAGAGGTGCAGAGCACAACTCATCCTATTTGAAGTCTCTACTTTGGTTATGGAAGGAGCCTGGAGTATTTAAGATGCTAATGTGGTCACCTCAGGGAACTGCTGATGCTAAGGAGTGATAAATGCAAGGCAATATCTATAAAATAAAGGGCTTTTTCTTTTTGTAATCACTTTGGAAAAGGCAAATGACTGTTAGAAGCCAATGCAAAATGCCTGGGAAGAGAATATGTGCATGAGGAAGGCAGCAGCACACGCTATTAATGGAAGGGTCACATCATCTTCAGAGACACCCTACTTGTCACAAGGAGGAAATACTGGAGGAAGATGATCTTCAGTGACACAAGGGCAATTGCATGCAATTCGTACTGCACACCGGTGAGAGCTGAGTGGTGGCAGCCTAAACTTGGGGGTTTGAAAGCTTCCTTTAGTCCTTGAGTTAGAAAGAACAAAAACCCCCTCACAGATGTGCACATACACACGCTCTCCTTTCACCAGCGTCGAAGGGAACCTTATGTCTTTTAGTGAGCGTGTGTTTATACAGGAGGTGTATCAATATAACTTGGCTTTCACGCAAACGCTCTTTATCTCCAGAGATCTGGGCCCCTTAAAGAAAACATTATTCTTCGGCAGTAGCACATAAGCATCCGTTTACAGGATTTCTCATAACTAGAGCTTCCCGGGGGCTGCACTATTGATTTACTTTGACCTAGCACAGCGCTAGCATCACAAGCAGAAAAGGCTACTCCCAAATCGAGAAGTTCTGCTTTTCCTTTCACTTCATTATCAGAACATTCCCTCATTCCACGGTCTGTAATAAAGCAGCCTAACCTCTGCCAGGGAGAAAGTCTGTTGGTGAGCCGAGCTGTGTCTCTGGTAATTGAGACCTGAATGTCAGTAAAAGTTCCCTGTGGTCACCAAGTTCCCTCTCATTCGCTTTGCTTGTACTAATCATCTTCTCTTTCCCACATTTTTTTTCCTGTTAAGCACAGCACATTGAATTATCCAGTCCCTGCAAGAAGCTGTCCCAATCCTCCTGTACCTCAGGAGTTGTTAGGACCGCATTCATTAACCATAATAAACCCACACGCAGTGTTTACCGGAATAACAACATTGTACTGGTGGAGATAAGCTCCTGTCAGGAAGTGTCTGTGAAGCACAAGCAATTCCAGGGCTTGTTCTTTATGCTGCTGACATTGTTGATGGAATTTCAATTCTGTATCCGGCAAATGCAAGCAGTGCTTATGATAGTTATGTGCTACTGAGATAGCACCTGGGGGCTTCCAAAGAGAGAAGCATCCTCCTCTCTATCTCTTCGTCTGTGGTGGCAGCAGTCAGCAGAGATTCATCCCACAACAAGTATGAAGCTGCTTTTGACATTTGGAAATAGGCAAATTATTCAGCAGCACCTAAATTCGGGGCGCAGGTTCTCAGTAGATGAGTCCTGAAAGTAAGTTACTGGGAGCAGAGACTCCAGTCTCTGCTGGAGAGAGCACAGAGACTTGGAACAGAGATGGAACAGAGATTTGCACGAGTTACAGTGTGTTTCTGTGTCAGTTCACACTGGATGCAGGGAGCATAATCCTGCTGTTGTGGGACCATTTATCACTTCAGGTGACTTTTTCAAGTCTCAGAGCTACCTGTTTTCACGTTAGTGTATTGCTCCTGAGCCTCAGAATATGTCAGTCTCATCTCTGAGGTCAGCATATGTTGGGTAGGGAGGACAGTAATTCATTTGCCACAGAGTCTTACATTTTCCTCAGAGCCTAGAAAATGTTATGAGGTTTTGGGGTTCTTCAGCAAAGGATAGAGACGGATGATGCCTTTTCACCTACCCTTGTGGAACTGAAGTTATCCAGGTGCTTGTCCTCTCCTGCTGGGCTGTCTCATAGGAATCATTGGAGCACGTGTCGGGTTAGGACTTCCGTGTCGGACTCTTCTATTGAGGGGAGGAAAAGAGAAACCTCTCTGAGATTTGCTCTCACCCTGTGCTGCCTCGCCAGGCCTGCTGCCTTTCCCTGACTGTTCTCAGCCTTAATGGTATGGTGAGGACAAAACTCAGACCATCCTTTTGGCTTTCTTCATACTCTGTGTCATCAGCTGGGGTTCTGCTTCAAAGGAGAAAACTAGGGGAGGATCAGCTGGTTTCTTTGCTATCAGGCTAGTTGGTGCTGTTTGTCAGCATGGTTTCTAAGCCCCTTAGGCTTGGAAGGAGTCCAGGCTCTCCTAAAATTGCTCCTGCTTCTTATGATATTGTTGGCATAAGTTGTGCAGCGGGCTTTTCTTTAAGGTTGAGAGCTGTGAGTGATTCAAATGTAAGGGGCTTCCAACGTTACTCTCCTCTCCTGCTCATCGGTATGCTGTTCATAGGCAGAAAGTGTCTCTCTATCAATCTATCTTCCTTACAACTCCCCTCTGCTTTGCTCTCTGGACAGTCCCCTGGGGCACAGAGCAGTGTGGAGCATTACATATTTTGTGTGCTAATAAGCACAAGAAAACCAGTAAAAAGCAGCAACAACCTGTGCAATGATTTGTTCCAGCATGTGCCATAACATTATTAGCTGAATCCTCTGGAAAATTACCACCAGTACAGCTTTGCTGACTTGCACATGTATAATGTATAAATGGAGCCATCAAAGTTTAATGCACCCTTAGCAATGTACTTCCTTACGCTGCCTGTGACACGAGTTTCATTTTTGTGCCTCCACAGTTTATCACACTGTGACACCAGTGCAATATAATGAAGTGCAACTCAGCTCTGCCATCCACAGAGGTAATTCTTTTAAAACTCCTGTTCCTGTTTCCACCACGACATGCAATCCTCCTCCATAGGCTTTTTACAGCCATATGGAATTTGGAGGCCTCTGGATTTATCCTCAGTACTCCATCAGTGCCCACAGGCCCTAACCAAGGTGCAGGTTTCTTCTCTCCTCGTGATTACATACACACAGAGTGTAGTGTTTGCCCTCAGGAGGTGATGATTTAAATAGACTCAACTAAGGAACGCAAAGATGAAGTTATTATACACAACAACCGTCGAGGAATAAAACCAAGCCTGGATGTTTTATTACAGGGGGCTTCTGTGACCATGAGATCACACTTTGTCCAGTATTTCCTAGTATAAAAATCTGCATTGATTGTATGTAGAGTGGATGAGATGAACAGCAAAACGGAAAGTCACCCGGATGAGAGAAATACAAAGCTGGATTCAATAAGAAGAAAATGCTGTTGCTTCCTATTCATGTCAGAAAATCTAAAGGAAAGGCCTTTGCAGGAATCTGAGGACCACGATTTAGTATTTGCCTTCCAATTAGGAGCCAGTGTGGCAGATAAATCATCAAAGCCACAGCCTTCACATTTCAGGAATACATCCATCCATCTCTCCTTCTGTCCTGTGAGGGCACACAGAGAAAAAGGCTGAGATGCAGAATGTTCAGTTTTGAGAGTCCATGGCTGGAGAGTGGAAAATTATCCTAGGATTTAGACACAGGCTCAGGAAAACCTGGGTCTGCAGCATAACTATTTGAAATGGGGGTGTTTGCACACCTTCTAGTCTGGAAGGCAGTAGTTGTGTGGTTTTACCTGTGATCTGGAACTCCAGGAGGATGAAATGTAAGGGGGAGAAAGAATTAGATGGCTATGTAAAAAGGCAAGCCTCAGCTTTGGAGAATCCAGGAGCCTTGGACTGCTGAGCTGTGTTCAATAACCCCACAGCACTACTGATTTTTTTCTACAAGCAAGCAGGTTTTGATTTAATAAGGAGTTAAAGTGTTTTCATGTGTGAATTTATTCCAGGATAATCCAATGGCTCTTCAAAATGGAACCACACTATTTCCATATGGCTCGGATACAGTGTGGCTCCCTGCCTTCTGCTGCTGCCCTCCTGTTGGCTGGAGTCCTGCTGCTTTGTCCTACAGATCTCGGATCATTTGCCGGCTCAAGTCACCCTTTGGAAGCAAGAAGAACCAAGTTCTCTTCCCGCTGCCACCCTGAAGTTACGAGCACAAGCAGCAGGTAACCAGCATTGTTGATGGGTACATTTCATGCTGCTCTTTATATTTTTGGTGGCTCTTTCAGCTCTTCTTTTTAGCACACTCTCAATTCTGTTTACTTCATTCCATTAAGCTCAATGGTAAAGTGGCAACAGGAGGAATCTTTGCACAGATCACTGGGTGATGACACTGCGGATTCACGGGTGCTAGTTTGTACAGGGGACAACCTGCTGGCAGGAAACTGCAAGCCTTGGAGGCAGCAGCAGCCGCCAAAAGCTGTTGATTAAGATGGGGAAAGAGGAGGGCAAAATAATTCCCTCTGTAAGCATCTCCATCATTAGCCTGGGTCTGGTTTGGAGGCCACCACCCAAAGGCAAACAGCTCTGTGGGCTGCAAAAGTGCTCGCGGTGCGAGGAAACAGCCATACCTCCGCGCTGTGTGAGCTGAGAGAAAGGCGAGCAGGAGAAACCTTTCTTTCTCCTCTTCCCCAGCGCCCATTATTCATTTTAAACATTAACCTTTTAGGGAAGTAGAAAACAATCACATCTACGGGTAAGAAAAATTGGTTTGGTCTTTTCTGTAATGGCTTTCTCAGTTCCAAGAAAACAGGAAAGTTAATTTGGAAAGCAAAGCCAGAACAAAGAGAGGCTCTGGGAGCAAGAGGGGTGTGAGATGGGGTTTCTTCTTTCCTTCAGCACTTAGGGGGTTACAGAAAGATCAGATCAAACTCAGAAGCTTGATTAATATGAGGAGAAGAATAAACTAAACCAATAAGGTGACAGAAAACAGTTGTTTTGTTTGCAGGTTCCTTTTTATGGAGGTAAGTAATGGACACGCTTTTTTCTCATAGTGTTGTCAGGCGCCTCTCCAGTCAGCTCTTGCATATTTAGTAGCAGAAAGGAGAAGGAGAAAAGAGTGAGATTTATAGAACATGCCATTAATTACTGCTCACACCTCTGGTTTGATGCCAGAAAGTGATGTATTTCTAATAGACGTGCACCACAGGCAACAAGCCTGAAGCAGCCTCAGCACTGGAACACAAATTGCCAGCTAAAAAAAGCCCCCAACAAACCTGTCACAAGAAGTTTTATCAGAAGTAAAATAAATTCAGTTTATGACCTTTCTTTATGTCTCTATTCCCCTTCACTGATGGGGTCACAGATTTCAGGTTAGTCATCGGGGAAGCCGGTCTGGGGAGATGCTCAGCACGAGCTGCAGCTGAGTAATGACTGGAAGCATTAAATGCTGTTAGAGAAGTGATCACTGAGGGAAAGAAAGATAGAGGTGGCAGCAGCAGTCTGGGCTGTGTGTCTTTGAACAGACAGAACTTACATTTCAAGTGGGTGGCATGGTTTGACAAGGAATGCTGGGTGCCTGACCACCACAGCCCAGGTTGCATGGCTGTGACGGGTCCTTCTCTCACACATCTTCAAGGAACTCATAGGCCAGTAGGATGAGGAGGAGGCTGCAGACTGATGTATGTACAATATTGTTTCTGCCTCCTACGGAGAGATGCTTATTCTGGGCAGAGATACTTAATCTGCTGTTTCATACATAGCCTGCAGTTCCTCTGGCACTGTTTTGACATCTCAGGGCATATTTGGCAGGTGCTTAGGTTTCAGAGAGTGAGCAGGAACATTCTTCTACCAGGGAAGCTGAAAGAGTGCAGGAAGTCAAGATTTGTACCTTTTCAATTCTGAAACTTTTCAACAGACATTTTCTGTTCCAAGGAGATAAGTAGAGGGAGCCTTCCATTTAGAGTGATGAGCAGCTTTTTCCTTTTGAAGCTAGCTCAGGTTCCAGAATTAGGCTGTGGGAAGAGAAGAAGAGAGTTATAAGTCACACGTTCAGCCAACAGTATGATTAAGCCAGGAAGACTGAAATGAATAACTGAGTTGATGGGTATGAGTAAGTGTCAAAAGATTTTTTCTGTCTAGGTGCTAGACATTATTTGCCTCAGTTTTTCAATGTCCTTTTCACTCTAAAAGGTATAACTGATAATTCTATCTTACTTGGAAACTCCAGATACAGAGGAGCCCTCTTTATTGTCCTCCTTTGAAGACACAATCCTGATTCATTGGCTGTTCTCATGAGTCAAGGAGGATTGTAACAACTCGAGTTGCTTCTGCTGACAGAGATGACTGCAGCAGTGGCTCTGTAGCCTGTGTAGTGCTAAATACAAGAGGGAGGGGAAGCTGGCTAAGGCTCAGCAGAAGGATCTGGGCTAAGCTGCAGGCATTACTGCCACAGCAGCAAGTACTCAGCAGGCCAACCCCTCACAGATTCAGAAAGAGCTGGAGATAAATCCCTTCTTTGCCAGGTGGAACTGATTTAAGATCATCCCGTCTATTGTGATAACACCACTGGTGCCACTTCTCCAAGGCAGCTAACAGCTAATGTAAGCAAGTGATACCAGTGCATCTCCTTTACAGAGCCTGGTTTCACTGGGAGCTTTGGCAGAAGAAGATAAGCCTGTCAGTGTGTTACAGTTCTGTTAACTGCGCACGACTTGTAATTGACAACTCCCTCATTGTCTAGATGAGCATTTCTGCTACCACTTGTTCATGTTTTATGAATGTTCTTGAGTATTTAGTAGAGATATCACATCCCCTTACACACGTTCTGTAATTGTATTTTGACTACAGTTACGCACCAGGAGGTGGTGCAGCATCATGTAGGCTGGAGACATTCCGAGCAAGGCTTCTTTTAGATGAGACACTTGATTAGTTCCTGTCCTCATTCTTGTCTCCTGAATTTCACAAGGATCTGCACCTCCAGGCACAAGAAGCTGGTATGCAGTTGCGAGTTGCAAGTGCTGCAATGAGAACTCGGTGGTTAGTTCACTGATTCAGAAGCACGACAGAAACCAAGGCTTGCTAAAAGCACAGGCAGGAGCATAATGACCTCTCTTTTCCACCTGCATGCTTAATATCAAGGGCTCGTGTAGATGGTTACCTGTGAGTGTTTAGTGTTTAGGCCATTGCCCCAGACATGCGCTTGCACTTACCTGACTGCAGACGTGGCCAGTTACTGAGCTTCCTCGAGAGTGACTTGTTAACGTTAAACCAAAACAGCAAAGCAAGCCCCTTGGGCTGTAACACTGAGATAGCAGGATTTCTCATAAAAGCAAGGGGAATGGAATAAAATACATGTTTTGGGAGCCATAAGAAGTTGCTTATTGATGGGTGTGAATGCCAGGGAGTTTATTCACTGAGCTTGTAGTGTCAAGTTCCAGTTGCTGTACTTCATTCTTAGCTTGTATCACATTGTATGAACTCCGGTATTACTCTTGCACTCTCACAGACCTGTTTATAAAGCCTGGGTTCTGCCTGGCTGGCTGTGCCAAAGGGCTCTGATGGACCAGGACCTTCAGCAGAGGCAGGAACAGACTCTTAACTATGAGAAGCTAGGTGAAATAAATGGCCTTTTGTGTTGCCCTGCAGGTTTTCTCTTTGCCAATTCAGAGATCTATATAGCAAGTTACTGTGGGTAGCTGGCTGGTCTAAGTAGGAAAATGTGTTAGAGAATGGAAGCATGTGTTTTGCTTAATGCTTTAGAAACTCCACATTAGCCATACTCAGGGGTAAGCTTCACTGCTTTTTGGTAGTATAAAAACCATCTTTTGCCTAACAGTTAGCTTGTCCTGTGCCCAATCTTTCTGGCAGTTGGAATCTGTACTCAGATTTCTGCAGGCCAAAATTGCCTGGGCTTTTCCCTCTTGCTTCTTGTCCCATCATTTCTCACATTCTTGGTTCTGTGCCCCCTGTAATTGGCTCCCTGTTTATTCAGTAGAGTCTTTCTGCTCAGCGGTGGCTGCTTCAGGTTTCTCAGCAACACTGATTCCTTTCTTCTGGCTGAGACTTTTTGGTTCTTTCAGGATGCAGAAGAGCAGGAAACCCTGGTGCTTACTCCTGCAAGTGACAGAATATGCTGCCTAATTGAATCTAAAACTAAAGTCATCAGGTACTTTGCACTTGCACTGCAGCAGAGCTCAGGTAAATAGGTATGTCGTGTTCAGAGCCATCAGCTTTCTGCAGCCACCATCATGCTGATGTGAAACAGTTCTGGTTTAAGCAGGCAGTGTCAGGAATGGGGTTTATTCTCACAGATGCTGTTCCCACAGCAGCAAGGTGGCTGGCTTGTGCTACCAGCTCCCACACAGGGAAGGGCTCATGCTGGGTGTTTCTGTCAGGGTATTTTCATACAGTTAGGTGAATGTTAAGGAGTTTAGTATCTTGCTGCAGCAGTTGGGGAGGAGCAGTGCTGGGGATGGCTCTTGCACTGCAAATGCACTTTCTCTATTACTCATCAGTTTAAGGGGTGGTGCCTGTTCACAGGAATGAATCCTACAAAACAGCTCCTCAGCCTCCAGCAGCTTGTGGTTAATGTGTCAGGTACACAGCGGCCTTGCTTTGCTTTTAGTATGCCAATGCTGAAAATAAACTGATGTTGTCTTCAAATCAGGTAAGTTTGGGTGCATTTTGATCCAAATTGTAGCAGTGTTCTTGAACACAACTGGGGTTTTTTATGAAGGTGTGGGTGAAGGCAGGAGGTTCAAACACATCTGAGTGCTCACATTGTTAGCTTCAGGGCAGTTGAGCAGGCAAGACCCAGAACAAATCCATGCTAGATTATTTTCCTTACACTGAGAGGCTAAAACATTTGCCTCACACCTACTGTCAGTGCACCTAATGCAGGGTAGGCCTTACATTTGCTAGTGAAAGTCAGTTTGCTGTGATTTGCCCAGGAAAGAAGTAATAATATTATCTTTGGATTAGCTGCAACATGGAGCAGATAACACATTTTATATCTGTTTACCAAAGCCTCAAGTTTTAGTTTTCACTGATGTTCATGAATCAAAGCTTTTCCTTACTGCTGTGGAGCTCTAGCTGTGATATTCCATCACCTGTGTGGCTTCTTCTTATAGAGAGCATATTAACAAAAGGATTTCCAACAAATACAAACCAGAGTGCCCCTCTTTCTAAGCCTGTTTTTCCAGGGAGCACTAAGCACTGCAGCAAATACTTGTGTTCCAATGCATCCCCTTCAAAATAAACAATCAACCTGCATTTGAAGAACTGGCAAAGAAACAAGTGACTGCAGGAGATACCGGCCTCAATAAAGGGGGAGGAGGAGGACGAAGGAGGAGGAAAAGCATTTTATCAACAGCAAACAGGGAAAACTGGACAACACTCCTCAGTTGTGCATAAAAGCCTGTGCAGCTTCATGCTGTTTGTGAATAGAGCTTAGTAGCCACCTTTAGCATCTTTGCCACCTCACAGTGAGTTCTACCTCATGATTTTTCCCCTAAACACTATTCAAACATCTCCAGCACTACAGCACTGAACTGCTGTGTTAAGCTGTGCAGTGAGATTGATTGGGAAGACCTTCAGGTAAAAGACAGGTTTCCAAAAGTGCTCCAGTAACAGCTTAATGAAACAGAGCAATAATCCTGGCACAGACTGTTCTACTGTACGTGAGAGATCTGATCCACAGTAAATTGAACCACTCTGTAAAAGCAAAATAAAAGACAACTCCATGCCTTAACAAGTGCACATGGACATAAAACCATCCATACAAGATCTCATCCTAATTGCCAAGAGTGGCTGGTGTAGCTCTCCTTCCAAAGTCGTTATCGCAGTCATGATGCTAGTGGATAGCTTCCATACCTATAATCATAAATATGCCAGTCTCTGCTTTAAAAAAATCTTTCTGTAACTTTGGGGGGGGGGGGTGTGGTATCTGGAGATGACACAAAACAAACGTTACCCTTACAGGTCATTAGCAACCAAGGAATTCTTTTTGCATGAGGCAAAGCAGTGCACCAGATGGTGCTTCTGAGCACACAGTGAGAACCAGCTGCTTTCCTACTTCTTTCTTTGCTTGCAAAGCTACCTGCTTTTGGTTAAGGTGGAGGAATGGAAAGAGAGATGCTGTAGCTATTTTTTTAGGTTTAATTCTGCCCAAAGAGGAGCTCTAAGGTGCACCCTGAGCTCATTAAATGTGGGTTTAGCAAGAACAACACTAAACATATTGCTGTCCCTGCTCACCCTATGTGAGCTGGGGATGAACTTACTGAGCTGTGAAACATCAAGGCAGAACACTCAGCTGTGGCTTCTGTGAAGGAAAGAGCTGAAGGACAAAGACAAAAATGGGGTATTTCTTCTTTCCATTCATTAAGATCATCCAGTTCCAACCCCCTGCCATGGGCAGAGACACCTCACACACCTCATGAGGTCAGTCCTAAGGCATGTGTAGGAGCCACGTACATGGCACAGAGTCATCAAATCAAAGACCATTGTACACATCTTCTTAGGCTGTACTTCCCTGTCTAGGAGGCAGCCCCACCATAGCCACCATTGGCTTCTCCTGTCCTGCAGTACTCAGTAGCCTTCCTAGTTGTAGAGAACTCCAAGTTCTCAGTAGCATTCTCTGCATCTGTGGGTAGGTAGCAGCAGCTTCTTTCCCTTCTCTCCCTTATCCCCCTTTCAGCTGTAGTCAATGCTTCATTTGAGGCAATGAAACTAGCTTTTATTGACTTACAGAAACATACACAGAGCAATCACTTTGAACAGCAAAACAAGAGCCCCTTGTTTACCAACCCTCCCACACAACCCCCGCTATTACCATTGTGCATTTAGAGTCAGCTTGTGGGTTTTCCATGTATTTATTTAGTTTGCTAATACTAATGCACTTATCTTGGTCTGTGAGGCAGAGCGAGTTATTAAAAGCAGGGGAAAGGAAATCAAATGATGGTAGGAAGCATTAGGAGGATGCAGAAACCTGCACCCTTGCAGAGCTTCCAAAAGGAGGCTATTACAGACAACCCCCCAGTGAGCAGCAGAGAAAGACAAGCCAAACGAACCTCGCATGCTGCTTGCTAAGGGCAGAGACACTTCATTTCCCCTTTCTACCACAGAATGCTCTCTATATACCACCCAGGGGTGTCAGACAGCCACAACTACCCAGAAGACACACAGTTCAAATAGGACAAAAAGTATTTTCCTCTTGCTACAGAGAAGTCACACTTATCAGTCTCTTTTGGAGGGTACCTTAACTGACCACTTGTTACTCCTTTCGCAGCCCACAGGAAGGTTCACTCTTGGCTGTTGGTTGCATTGGGCTTGACTTGAGCTTTTCCTGCTGGGGACTTGAGTTTCTTCAGCCACCTGCAGAGAGGGCTTGGCTTGCACAGCCTCTTGCATACCATGGAGTTCCTTTCCACCGTTGGCTGCTCAGTCACCACATCTTCTCCATCTCTAGCTCCTGCCTCTGTAGCAGCTTGCAGGGACGAGTCAGTTGTCGTCGCTCCTGCGTCTCCTTTGGCTTGCTGAGCTGTTGCAGGTCTTTCCTGAGCTGGAGCACAAGTCTGCCTGTCTGGAGTTACCATTGTAGCTGGCTTGTTTGCAGTTTGCTCTGCCCTCTCTGCAGAAGCTTGGGCCTCACCAAGGTCTTGCAGCTCGGTGGTTCTCACCATTACCTGTGCCGTAGGCAGAGAACATGAGGCTGTTTCACTTTCTCTTCCCGCATCCTTGTCCTGCATCCCTGTAGCAGTGATGTGTGATCTCTCCTTCAGAGGACAACTCGCACTGCACCTCAGCACAGCCCCCAGGGCTGTCTGGGCAACAGGGAGATCCAGGGCTGGATGGTTTTGCTCAGCTGCTGGCCTGGGTGTTCTACAGCTGGTTTCATTCCCCATGATCAAGTTGTACAGCAGTAGTCCCACTAGCAGCCTTCCCCAGGGAACCTCGAGCCTTTGGGATACTGGCACCAACAGAGCCTTTCCTTAAAAGCAAGCCAAGTTAAACCCTTGTTACTGAGCTAATAGAACCCATCACACCTGCAAGGCAGTAAGAAATTCATTAGCACCCACACCCTAACCCTAGGTAAGAGCTCATTTGCTGCTCTGGCCCAGTTTTCTGAGGAGCAGGGAGATAAGAAAGAGTTTAAGGCTTGATGTGATTTTTTTTCCCATTTCCCCAGCCTGTCAGGAAGCTTCAGCATGTGGATTCATTGTTATCTACATCTGGAGCAGGAAGAGGAATGTGACTTTGGGTCCTCCTGGGGCTAAATACTGTTACATCTCATTGTTATTTTGACCAGCAATGTGCCCCACCTAAAAAGAAAGAAGATCAGATTCACCTTTCAGAGCAGGTTGGACATAAGCTGCAGGATTTATTGATTTTAAGTCAGTTCAAAGGACAGTCTTTTGATATCACTGAGAGCATGTAGGAAGTCAGTTACTCACCATGACTCTCAGCCAATACTGCACTTTACAGTTATTAGTTTATAGCACCAAAGTAAGTACTATTTAGGTCTCCTCTTATTTCCTAGGCCATTTATTAATTGGAGAAAGAAGTTCGCATTTAGCCAGGTTGGTCAGTCACAGGCACAGTGAGAGATGGAAGGGAGGAAACAGGGAAGGCAAAATGTCTTCTTACTGAGAGACGAGAAATGTGGATTTCAGGCCCTTAGGTCATTGTTGTATCAGTCATTTATTCAGGTTTTAGAAACCACAGCAATGCCATCACTTGAAACTCAAATAATGAGGGACATATATTTTGAATGCAGAGAAAAAATTACCTCAAGTTACTCCAGAGTGCAATTTTCAATCTATAGCATCCTTAGATTAAGTACTTTGCAGAGAAAGAACAGGAGAAAACTCTCTCAGAAAAGGAAAGAGGGACCCACATACAGATCTGCCTATGAATTCCTTCTGAAATCTGTGTCGTGCAGATGAACTGTCATTGCTAGAAAGAAGAAAACACAATTTAAACTCCGAATGTAGTTAAACAGCAAGACAAGGGCCCTGTTTCTGGCAGACCAACTACACAGTAAACATGACTTAAACCATTGCCAGCAGCACGTCTCAGCACTTCTTACTCACGGCGATGAGGTATTGCTCCTAAGTAGGGTAGCCAGTGACACCACATCATTTCCCCACAAGTCCCAGTTCATTAGTTCCCTTTAAAGTGCTGTTCCACTACAAATCCTGTGCCGGTTTTCATAGCAAAACACTGGAAGTCAAATAGAACTGTCACACAACACGATGGGGCACGGCTGGTTCCACAGAAAGCTGAACTGGCACAGCTTAGAGTAAGAGGAACCAGAGAAAACCATCCATAATTTAGGAATTACAGTTTCTAAAGTGAAGCTAATGGATCCCTAGCAGTTTTGCTGCACTGTTTGAGCTGCTTTTATAGGCAGAATGTGTAAAAATGGGTGATTCCATGCTGGTTAGGCACTCGCTCACAAAACTGCATGGATTTAATCACTTAAAACTACATAGTTGTAAGAAGAGGAAGGCAGGAAAGACTAACCCAGCCACCTCTGCTGGGGGAGAGAAATCAAAATGCAGACAGATGCTCCTTGATACCAGAGCTAGAAAGAGGACAGCTTACAAACAAATCCATGTTTTGTCAGGTTGACTTCCCAGAGTAAGCAATGATTTGGTTTAAATGAGTATAGCAGGGAAATGTTTCATCTTGATCACACCAGGATTTTGGTAGGGCAGTGTAATAGGAGGAGAGGAAAGGAAAATGATAGTTTCTTCTCTGGTATATTTCTATTTTGTAGATACTGTCATCAGAACAGTGAACAGATACAGCATCAGATGCAGAAGTGATTCAAAATGTGACAATTGACAGATTCCACTGCCATTATCTCAAGAGACATTTTATTTATAAAGATAGGCATAAAGATGTAGATGTTCATTGCCCTGAGTACAAATGCACCAGTTATTTTTCTTGTATGCAGTAAAATTGTTTCCCTTCCTCATCCTCATTTAGCCATTTCACACTGTGAATGTTTCTTTGCTTTGTTGTTCATCCTATACTCTTGCCACTGGCTGAGTTTTGGTCTAAAGACCAAACTGAGTTCCATCTCAGTAGAGAAGCCAGTCAGGACCCCAAAAAGAGAGCGAGCAAATATCCCTCAAATACAAATACCAAACACCCAAACTGGTGTCATAAGATGCCCTCACACACTTTCAAAGGTAAAACCCCCAAACAGCTCTGTTTGTAAGAGAGCAGATGGGCCTTAAATAGGGCAGGACAGTAACACTGAATTGCTTCCCAGCAAAACCTAATGATTGAATTCTTGTCCCCTTACACCATCTCTGCAGCCTAGAAATAACAGATGTGGAATTGTTCATGTTATGAAACATGTTCTGTGATTCACATCATAGGTTTCTGTGCATTTAGATATGAGCTGCTTTTTCTCCCATAGTGTTAATACACAGCTGAAGATGCAGTGGGCTATCCTCCTGCAAAGTGACAATAACAACCCTTATTATGGACTGAGCAGCAGCTACACAATAGGCTATGGGAAAAATAGCCTGTATCTTATCTGTTACACTTCAGATCATAGGCAAGTACATGTTTCTCACCCTCGGGAACAGATCAGAGGTGCTTTCCATCTGCTGGGAGGTGTTGCTGGCTGCATGCCCTCTGCAGCACAGGAGGCAGAGCTGCTGCAGACTTTGTGCTGCTATTTCTCCTTTCTGTCAGGAAGGAGTTTTGACTGCCTTTTGTTTCAGAACGCTTCTGACTTTCACATCATGGTTAGTTTTGGCTGTTAGATCACTGCCAGATTTGGGGCCTTTAAACCTGGGTTTCTTACATCTTGTGGAGAGAGAAGGGAGTAAGGAAGCAAGGAAAAGACTTTGTTTCTGAAAGCCAGGAAGGGATTCAGTACCTACAGTGATACAGAAATGGTTTGTATTCACCAAAACTACTGAGCAAGGGTTGAAGCCTTGGCTAAGGGCAGCTCTTTTCTGAACTGCTTCCTAAGTTGTGTCAGCAGTTTGAACAGCTCAGGAGAAACAGGCTTACTATGATTAAGATGGTGATGACTCTTTACGACAGTGCTTCAAAAGGCGGAGAAACATCTACTGGAGTTCTTAGAGCACAAGCAGGGAGCAGATGTTGGGCTCCTCAAACTTCCTAGGTTTTCACTTGAGAAAGTGTCGTATTTTCAAGGTTTCCTGCTGAATGACAGAAAACCTGATTGAGAAAAGAGAAAAGCAGATTCTCAGCGTCAGGAGCTCAGACTTTCAGAAGTCAAAACGCTATTAGAATCCCCGCTGTCTGCAAGCCGCATATGGGGGGGATAATGCGACTTTGTGCTTGTTTGCAGTGACTTATGGACGATTTACCAGTCAAAGAACTTGCTGCTTCTCATCTTAAGAGGGCAGCCTAGAGCCTGGGAACAGAGCTGAGTTAGTGTCCCACCACTACGCCATTAACACCCTCTCCAATTAGGATTTACCCCAAAAGAGGAGGCAACCAAAGAGAGTTTAATGCTTACAAAGTGGAGTCACAAATGGCTTGTAGATGGGCTGTGCTACAATTGTTCTACTGTGACAGAATGGTCTTTCCCTGTTCTAAGGGTAGGAGTTTAAAAGCTTTCAAGTGCTTTCATAACTTAAGTCCTCTTCATATAGGAGCCACATTTGAAGGTGCAGCCTTGTGCCTTTGTTTTCAGCAGAGTTTGAATATAGCAAGCCCAGTGAGTGTTAAAAGGCTTGCAAGGAAATCATCAGGAGACAAGCAGCTTTCATTCCAAGGGCAGTGATAGCAATATGTAGCATTTCATCCAAATACTTTATAAGATGAAAAGGGCAAAAACATCAGTTTTGACATTAGAGTCAGTGCAAATATCAGAAGTGAGGTGGAGTCTCTCCTGATACACGCCATTAGAATTGCCAAAGCAAAATCTTCCCCGTGTAAGTTGGAGAGGTTAACCCAGGACAATGCAAACCAGGACATTTGGAGATGAAAGCCTGGCTTTACAGAACATAGGGCACATCTGAAAAACCCAGAAGTTTATGCTCAAGGGAAGCATCAGAACTGGAATAGGTCTGTTGCAAGAGCAAGTGCTACTAATGCTCTCACTTAGCAAGGAACATTATAGACTGCAAACCTTCAGCTGGGTGTAAATGAACACAGGGCATACAAAAACTTCTTGCCCCAAATCCCTGCAGTATTACGTCTGATGGAAGATGATTTCCTTCTGGAAGGCAGGGTTACTCCTTTTTGAGAGCATCAGCAGAAGGTCCATGATCCCTATTGCAGGTTCATTTCCCAGATTTGCTAATTTGACTTAAATACTAAATTCAAGTAGAATTGAAGTGCACATTTGTTCATCCAAACTAACCTAACAGCACATGGTGTAGGCCAACAGATTAGCAGCTGTACAGCAATCAGTCTGAATGGGGCTTGGATTTAGGGATGATGTTTATGGAACTCTAGCCTGCACCATTATTCTGCATGAGACCATTTGGGGTGAGAATTGATCCCTGTCACCATTTGTTCCAGTGCATCAGCCACAGGGTCATGTAATTACTCATTTTATTGCCGCAGATACCCCCAGTCACAGGGGGAATAAGAGCTGCTGAATCTCTCTTAACGTCGTCTCCTGATGAGAAGTGCATTTAGCAAATCACAAGCATAAAATCCAGAGACAGGCTTATTCTGAAATGATTCTTCAACGTAAGAATGCAGAAATACTCTTTTGCCAGAACCAGAGAGCGAGCTTTGCCCTGAGTTGTCTGTGACTGAATGTCACCTGAGACTCCTCAATGTGATTGCCATCCCTTCCATGATTCTTTGCCATGAATATATGCAAACAGACTTCCACCTACTCTTTGCCTTGCCTGTCCCTCAATTTCTTCCTTTCTGGCATTTAGCCCTTCCCCAGCCTAAGAAGAACTCATGTCCCTTTCTCTCGGCTTCATCTGTGATTCTCCTCTTGAACACGTCAGTGGTTTCTGCTCTTCCTGCCACATTGTCAACCATCCATTGATCTTCCCAGCAACCACAAACTAGAAAGCAGACAATAACACCAACCCTTTGAAAACACTTGGCAATTCATTATAGCTGCTGATCTGAATATCTAAGATAGAATCAGAGCGATGCTTCTGTTGCTCTGCATTAGCATTGTCTCTTTTCCCATGACTTCCTCAGGCTCTCCTGGCATTGGTAAGGAGGAACCTGCCCACTCACTAATTTTTATATCTAAATCCTAGGGAGGGAGGGCATAATATCCACACTAAGAGCAGCAGCAGCTTTGTCTGAGGCAAGCAAACCCAGGGCAGCTTGTCAGCATGATCAGCTGCTGTAGGTGCCTTTGGGATTTTGAGGACCAGCCAAAGGGAAGAAACATGCCCTGTGTTATTGGAGGGATGGGGGAAGAAATGTCTCCATGAACAGGGCCTCCAGTCAGATTTGGTCATAAGGGAAAATACATTAAGGAAGACTGGCCCAAGTCAGGCTGGCAGCATGGCAGCCTGGTCCTTTGATTCAGAGGAAATCTTTTTAAGGCTACACTATCTTTCTGATGTGATTAAGTACATAAAAGACAGTAAAACCAATCATCCTTTAAAGAGATGCACAGCTATCAAAACCCTCATATCCTGACTTGCCTTTAACTATGATTGTTCCCTCCTATGAACGCTGTTAGTATAGACAGCATGCAGGAACACAAGAGCTGGAAATTGTTTCCTTAGGGAGGATCTTGCTCTCCTTTGCATGGTAGTTTTCCAGCTGTCTAGCACAAGTCATTATTGCACTTGGAAATCCCCAGGAGCTCCAGCAGAATCGCTTGGTGTAAAACCCTGCTTGGGCTGAAAGAAGGAAAGGAACTCGGCTATGTTTTTTCCTGGTTCCCTGCAGCACCACATCCCTTGTAAATTTAGAGCCAGCTGCTCAGGTTTGACATCACTCCCCCCTCTTTAGGAGCTGTATCATTAGAGACCAGCAGTGGATGTGCGGTGGCCCGAAATTCACTTAGTCCAGCAAAACCACCCCCAGAAGTTTCTCTGCCATCAGCCTCCCATCCAGGCCAGTTCACCTCCACTCCACAAGCACAAACCATGCAGCATGTGGCCATTAACAAAACAACATTTCCAGGTAAGAAGTGTTAAAATGCGCCCATTTATTGATCCCAATCACAACAGAATCCACTTTCCACTGAGCATTTCACCACAGTCAGTTTCAAATAGTAGTGACAGTCAGAGTGGGGGTACAGACAAGTGTAGTTAATGTATCTGCCTTGTTTTGCAGAGAAGGCTTAACCCTGTGCAGTCACACAGAGATCACTGTGAAGTGCACAGCCCTGGCTAGGGGAAATGTGCATGAAAAGGAAGTCATCTACATGCATACACCTTTTGTACAGAGATGTGCTTTGCTCTAGAGAGAGAGGGAAGTTGGTGCCACTTGCAGAGGACAATACACCAGCTTTAAAGTTCAGTATCACTTTTCAAAGCAGGCTTTAGAGCCCAAAGGGGTTTCTAGAGTACAAATACCCATCTCATGTTAGTCCCTCACAGGATCAAGGCAGCAGATTCACCACTTGGCTGCAGATGAGTCCTCAGTCTGCTCAGTGGTTGCTGCACCAGGTCTCATGTGCTCTTTCAGTGCTCCTCTAGTTTTCCCCCATTGCTAGCTATGATCTCCTCCTTATCCTGCAGAGCAGCCTGGGTTTCTGCCAGACAGCATGGGAGCTCTTCTGATGTCTGCCCATCATCACAGACCTCAGCCATTTCTTCAGCTTGCTCTGGTTCAAAAGCATTTTCTTCAGTAACAGAACCCTCTGTATCCTGTTCCAGCTGGAGACCAGGTGGGGCTTTAGCAGCACAACATACTTTCTCTTCTACTGCCTGCTCTTCTGCAGATCTCTGCACATTTCTAATGCCCTCTCTTGTCTCTGCAGTCTCCAAAGGCAGCTCTGACTCCTCCGTGGTACACACAGCAGCCAGGGAGTCAGCTGCCTTCTGCACAGGCACTTCCCCAGGAGCCTTTCCAACACAAGTTTCCTCTGGAACACATACTCCTCCAGCCTCTTGCTCCTCACCAGGCTCAGGTTCTGCTGCAGCAGACTGCACCTTGCCAGATCCACCTTGGACATCTGCAGACACATGGACTTCAGCTTTCACCATGGTCTGTGTAAGAGGTGTCACTTCATGGTGCTCACAGCTGAGCTGCTTATTGGGTACACAGCCACTGGTAGAGAGCAGAACAGCTTCAGCCTTACTCTTCTCTTGTGAGCTTCCCCAGGCAGGCTGGGCTTCTCTCCTGGCCTGTTCAGTGTGTTCCTGGTGCTGCATCACCTCCGTGCTAGGCTTGGCTTCAGGGTCCTGTGGCACCTCAGCATCTTGTGTGTCTCCAGCAGTCACAGGGAGCGGGACCTCACTGTGTTGTGCAGGGAGACGTGCAGCTTGCTCTCCTGTCTCCTGTTCAGCCCAAGCTGCAGACCCAGGTGCATCCAACACCAACTTTGCAGCAGGAAGTTCAGGGCCTTTTGGAGTCCTTCCTATACGTGCTGAATGAAAATGGTTCTCCCCAGTCCATGTTGAAGCATCACAGAACACACGTGTGGTCCCCGATGTCTTTTTCCCTTTGGTTTTATAAAAAACAACTCTCTTTGGAAACACACAGAGCCTCTTGTTCTTGCCAAAGATCCCTCCCATTGCTGGAGATGAAAGGAGCAACTCAACTGAGTACCTTCTTCTGGAGAGGCTGCCACCTGCTAGGAGTTTCAGACTGCCTCGAGGTGAGTGGGGAGCTCTGTCTCTTGCTGAAGAAGTGGCTTCACACCTGCAAGATGTGGGTATTTATTAGCCTGTATCCATTTGGGACAGTTAGCTCCAGTTCTCACACAGGAGTAGCTGCAGAGCATTGTCAGGGGTCACAGATAGGAGCTAAACACAGGTGGAATTGCACATGCGGGGGGAAAGCAGAGAGACCTTCCCTCTTTCTTAAGACATAAAGAGTCTGAGGAAGAGGGAAGAAGAAACTACCTGTCAATCAAACCAGACACTGCTGCTTGCTCTCTTTCAGTGGCTGCAGTGCCAGTAGGATTGCATTATATTACAGGCTTGTATAGCAAAGCCAAGTTTGTTAAACTACAGCCAAAGAAGCCTTCAGACCACCAGTAGTAGATGGGAGCAAGAAGCAAGGCAGGCAGAAAAATTACACATGAACTTAAAACTCACAAGACACAACATGGTTCATTCCTTAATAAGGCCATTAAAAGAAGGCTGCAAGAGGCACAAGCAAACCAGAAAGCAAAAGAACATCTCCCAGCACAAAACTAACTCCTGAGAACCCAACAGCAAGGTCTGCCTTAAACACTTACACAAGCTAACAAGATTACTCGCACTCAGAAAGACTCTAAAAGTGTGCATGAACTAAAACCAAGACCCCATAGCATAAAAATCAAACTACAATCTCAGACTGCACAAACCCTCACCAGCATCACCCCTCAAGCCAAAGCCCCACATCCCCTTCTTACCAGCACAGCTCCACAATACCCACTGACCACCCAACACCTGCAAGGCAAAGCCCCAGTCGGGTGTTAAATAGGAGGAGGTGGTCACGCTCAATCTCTTCCCCCCTGACTCCCAATGTTAGTTCCAGGTTGTGAAGTTCCCTCACATTGTCTTTCCCATTTTCCCAGCCATTTCCCAGCCATTGGAAGCAGCATATGGCTGTACTTGCTGAGTGCAGTTGGTACATGATTAGCTTCCTTGTGGTCACTTGGTAATAAGCATTTACTACTTAAAATAAAGCTAATGATTAATACAGCGCAGCCATGGACAAGTGACCCCTCTCTATAGCCTGTGATGAGGTAGGAGAACAGCAGCAGTACTTCAGGCTGGGTATGAGCAGTCCTTGGATTTACAAACCATTGTATCCCCCTTTATTACTTTGTATTGAGCAGTTGGGGGGGGGGGAGCAGAAATTATCCCCCTTTCCACCCTTGTGCTGTCTTTAACTGGTTGAGTCGTGCAAGTGGCTGTTTTACAGCAGATTATCTTAATGTCTGCAGCCCCAGCTGATCCCCCTCGCTTGGCATTAACAGCCATACAGTTGCTGTATTGCCCTGCTTGTGTTCACTGCCTGGCAGCCACTTGTAACATGAAATAGGTCACCTGGGCAAAACACAAAAGCAAATATCCATTAGAACCAAACTAATCCCAGAGCCATGAGCATCAAGGCAGATCCTGAACATCCACTGCCAGCAGCAGTGGAGCTGAACAAAACCCAAAAAGATCAAAGTGGTTGGATGCCATAAAAGCCCCTTGAACCTACATTCTTTGATGCCAAATCTGGTTCAGGTTCCTACACTTTGCCCAGCTGCTATGATTCCCTGGATGCAGAAAACACAGAGGAGCTTTTGGCGAGGTAATTCCATGTGTGCAGCCAGTTGTGGGACTTTAACAACATCCATATCTTGCCTTTTAACATGGTCCAGCATCTGCTCTGCACAATCCCACTCACACATTTACACTGACTTTATGGTTGGAGGTTTTTATGACAGCTTTTCCAAAGCCTTTTTTGTGTGCTTCCTATTGGGCCGATGCAATATATCAGCAGTTCATCAGTTCTTTGACTATTGGAAGCCTCTCTAGAGTCCATCCTTGTTTTTGACGTGTGAGATACACAGATGACAGTATGTACAGAGTGTCACAGATCAGTGGTGAAAAACTCTGATGCCTTTAGGGACATTGATGCTTTGCACAACAGCATAACTCGAAGGAAATGACACATCTGCATGGGTTGATGTTATTCCTTACATCATTAAGGTTGGAATATCTGAGATTCAAAGTGTAACATTTCTTGCCCTCGCATCACTGTGAAAAATGGGGATATTCTAATAACAGAGTCCAACTTACACCCATTTAGATCAATCCAGAAAATCTCTTGCATGGGAGACGCCAGAGAAGATGTCAGTGTAACACACACAAACAGGGGAAGGGAAACCTTACTGTCACAGCAATCACATCTGCTCTGTTGACTGGCTATTTCCCATCTCTGCTACTCTGACATATATAAAAGGGCTGTTTTCAAAAAGCCATACGCTTCATTTTGTGACAAATGACAAAATCACAGCGCTTACAAAGAGCTTTCCTCAGATGTCAGCTCAGGATTGTGTTGTGTGATTGAATGCGGGACAACAGGACTGTTACAAAGCCTTTTAAATGGCATCACTGGTGATGAGGAGCATGCTGCACTCAGCTCAGGACATCAGTCTTTGTGGTTTGGGGGTTTTTATTGCACAGAGTTCAAGCTGCTCCCTCTTACTAGAACTGTCCCTTCCAGTGCACGTGGCAGGGCCTCTCGGTACCTTGAGTGTGGCAGCTAGATGCAGCAGATGAGCTGCCCAGGGGCTCCTCTCATTCATCACACAGCTGACATTACCAGAGAGTGGCAGAAACATCCTCTTCAAAGAGTGAGAAGGGTTTTCCAGCACTGAGCCCTACAACATAGTAGAGACACAACACTTAACCCTTCCAGGTGATGCATCACGTGAACTTCACTGGAGAGTTTCTGCCCTCCCCATTTCCAGGCTAAGGAACCATATGCCCCAGATTTCAACTGGTTAAGAAACATCTTCTGTAGCACAGCTACTTCTTATAACCCTGCTTAACAGAATTGACTTACCAGCCCATAGGCAGGCATAAATGTGATGGAGTCTGATGGCTTTTAGGGCCTCCTATCTGCCCCAAGTGAGGTTTTGTTTCTGGGGTAGGTTGGGACAAAGAATTGTGGTTAGCTCACCCAGTTCCCTGCTTGGGCAGCCCTTGGACACAAGTATTAACAGGGAGAACTGTGACTTCTGGCAGAACACGTGAATTAAGACAAACAAGTTTAGAAAGATAAGTTTTGAGTCAGCTTTGCACAAGGATGTTTATTTAATAGCTTCTCTTCTTTTAGGCTCCAGCATCCCATTGTTTGGCATCATGGCAGAGACAGTCCACCTGAGCAACAAGCTTAGAGAAGCTTTTTAAGGAACAGAAAGGTATTACAGGTACCTCTTTCCTTGCAGCTTCTGGACTCATAAGTGAAGATTAGTTTGGCAAGGCTTTGTGAGCCTAAGTGCAGTTGGAAGAACAAAAGTCAAAGTATTAAAACACCTTATCCCTTCACCAAAGCACTTTGACCCCCAACATCACTTGGCTCCCACCTCCTCAGCTTTCAGCCCTGTGCAAGCAAATCATTCATGAGCATTATGCTTTGTCTTGTATTGTTTTTCCTCCCCCAGCATCCTTTCAAGTCCTGTTCCTCAAGCACACTATAGGCCTGAAAGAACTCCAGTGTGCCATCCTAACGCCCTCCCACATGCACATCTGGGCACTGCACTCCACACAGTCAGTTGGTTCAAAGGGGTTTTAAGGAGGAATAGTCACCGTTTCTCCTTTGAAGCACTTACAGAAGAGCACAGAGTGGTTCCAGCCATATTCTTTTAACACCCAACAATTAAAACATATTGAGGATAGGCTTTTGCCATGATCTTAAAATATTTTATTGGTAGTATAAAGGTAGAAACATTAAAAGTCAGTAGATTTAAGGTGCAATACACTGACTTCTGCATTCTGATCAAGACTGCATTCTCACTTCTGCATAAGCAGTGCAGATTCCATTAATGCTGCCACTGTGACAAGAACAAACGATCATTTCATCACCTTGTTCAATACTGACAACAAACCAGGGACTATCAGCTGCACACCAGGGGTATGCAGGGAGGTAGCTCAAACATGTGGTCATTTCCAGGTAGCAAAGGAAGCAGCTCTGGGCCTCACAGAAAACATCCGACTGGGCTGGATTAGAGAAGCGTTTGTCTTCTCCATTCCCAGATTCTTAAGACTAAGAGATGAAACCTCACATCATGCCACACTGGGGGAATGCAGTGCCCAACATCACAGCTGTGAACTCACAGTTGAAGTGAATCTTTTCTCTCCCAGCAAGGCATGATCTCCTGAAAAACAGCTACTAGAAAGAGTAAGAACCAGAACTGCATCTCAGCTGGAATTCAGGAGAAGATACGGGACATCTACTGCATACTTCACCTATCCGTTTAGCAAGACTGCTCTCAGAAGTCCAAGACATCTTACAAAATCTCAATCCAACAGCTTGAGTTGCTTCCTATGGCTGAAATTCCTCAAGGCAAGTACATGACACTTGCCACTGAACCCATATTTGACAGCAGGCCATTCCATCTTCAGGTCTCTCAAGCTTCAACATTCTCAGCTTCTCTTTCTTCGCTACTCCCGAGCTCTGCAGACAGTGAGGGGGTCACATTTAGGAACCCAGCATCTTGCTTTACAGGTATCTGAACACAAGTTACTGGTTCTGTTGGAAGCTCTGTTTGTTGCTGTGGCTCTGCCTCACTTGCTGCAGTCTCTGTATCACATTCCCTGTTCTCATCTTCCAGTTCGCGGGGGCACAAAACCCCGCTCTGTTCCACAGGCTCTGCACAGCACAAGCTCTCCATCTCCTCCGCAGTTCCCGTACTGGACTGGGTCTCTTGCTCTAGGAAGTCAAGCAGCTGGTTTGCTGGCTCAAGAGATGCCCACTCTGGACACAGGGACTCCCAAGGCATTGCAGAAGCAGAGTACATCTCAGCCATGCCATTTGCTGGGATTGCCAGAGGATCCATGATCTCCCTGGCCTCCTGCATAGGCAGGAGAGATGCTGTCTCTGCTTCTACCAGAGGTGGAAGCTCAGCTCTTTCAGCTGGCTGAGGGCTCACTTCAGCAAGCTTAGCCCTTTCTGCCTCCTCCACATGCTCAGCAGGAGGGTAGGTGCCAGTCTCCTCCACCATCTGCACAGCACATGGTGGCAAGTTCCTTTCTATGATACTCTCTGCAGTCTCTGCAGGAGGTTTGGTCTCACAATCTTGGCCAGTTGCCATTTCACTTAGGGTTTCTGTGAAGCTGAGAACAAAGAAGAGACTATTTCTTTGGAGAGCACTTGGGCTCTCCTTACTGCCAGCCCCTGCCTGTTCATCAGGCTGCTCTCTGCCTCCAACCAGCTCAGCATCCCTAGTGGTGTGTGCAAGAGCCTGGCTCTCAGAAGCACCAGGAACAGGTTTCATCTTCTCTTCCCCATTACCCACTTGCTCTCCCTCTTGCTGGTTGCCTGCTTGGGTTAAGACTTCAACTTCTCCTTTTGTCTCCTCATTTTCAAGGGCCACCAAGAAGCCCGTGGAGTCCCAGGCTGTCCCCCATCCCTCAGTCATTCCTGTGGCATCCACAGCAGAGCCGGTCTCCGTGTTGTCCTCCACAGCACCAGCTGATGGCCGTGCATCCTGGCTCAGTGACTGCACCTCCTCAGAGCCTTGCTTAGAGACTTCCAGGGCTGGTGTGGGAGGTGGTGTACCAACACACGGCGATGCTCCCCCTGAGGCCTGCAGAATTGGCTTGGTCTCACTGGTCTCTTCATTTGCTTCCTCCCGTTTCAGACATCTCGCACAAGGCACGCAGCAGATCTGCCTGCTGAAGTCGCTCCCCATGTTGGCACTCAGCTCCACCTGCAAGAAAGAGCAACACTGTTGGATTGCAGACAGACTGCAAGGCCCCGCACAACAGGACAGGCCACCCTTTACATGAGCAGCTGAGTTTCATACAGCAGAGAGCATCTTCCTACCGCAGCTTGGGTGAGTGTCAGTAAGGGAGAAGTGACAACAGCACCACTGTACATTCTTAATTGTCAATCATCTGCTTCTCTGCATTTGCAGAGCTAAGGCAGTTCAGAGCTCTGAACTCTCTATCAGGGACTCCCATCAGTCACTCAGGCATAGTTACTAACTGGCAAGGTGGAAATCAACACCAAGGAGTAGCTTGTGTTAATCCTGTCAAGTAACATAATTCAGGTGCAGCTTGTTGACAAGAGCAACTCCTTCAACTTGAAGGGGGAGCGGATTCCACTTTCAGCTGGAATCCCTACAAAATGACAGCAAACCCAACCAAGCAAACTGCCTTTGTTAAGTAGAATTAAGAGATTTCCACTGCCCAGGCTTATTCTGCACAGAGAAAAGTAGTTCTTTCTAGCTGAAGTTTGTTTTACTTTCCAGGGCTGGTACGGGAAAAGTCAGTGTCAGACTGGGCTAAGGCAACACAGTCACATGCAAACCATCTCATGTCATGCACCCAGGCCCGAGTATTCTGGAGCACCACATTTTGTAGCTTAAAAGCAGGCACCAGCCTCTCCACCAGCAGCACAGCATCACATTTATGTTAAAAGCAGAAGAGACTACAAGACAATAAGTTAAGCAAAGTGCCTTTAAGCACCAGTATATTTCTGAAGTTCAGACTCATTTTTTGCCCTCCTGGGCTTAAGACACTTGGGTTAAGAACCAGCATTCCCAATACTCAGGTGGTGTTAGAATCATAGAATAGTAAGGGTTGGAAAGGACCTTAAGATCATCTAGTTCCAACCCCCCTGCCATGGGCGGGGACACCTTGCATTAAACCGGGTCACCCAAGTCTCCATGCAACCTGGCCTTGAAAACTGCCAGGGATGGAGCATCCACAACCTCCCTGGGCAACCCATTCCAGTGCCTCACCACCCTCACTGCAAAGAACTTCGTCCTTATGTCTAATCTAAACTTCCTCTGTTTAAGTTTGAGCCCATCACCCCTTGTCCTACCACTACAGTCCCTAAGGAAGAGTCCCTCCCCAGCATCCTTGTAGCCCCCTTCAGACACTGGAAGCTGCTCTGAGGTCTCCACGCAGCTTCCCTTCTCCAGGCTGAACAGCCCCAACTCTCTCAGCCTGTCTTCATATGGGAGGTGCTCCAGCCCCTTATCATCCTCGTGGCCCTTCTCTGGACTCGCTCCAACAGCTCCATGTCCTTTTTATGTTGAGGACACCAGAACTGTACACAGTACTCCAAGTGAGGTCTCACGAGAGCAGAGTAGAGGGGCAGGATCACCTCCTTTGACCTGCTGGTCACGCTTCTTTTGATGCGGCCCAGGATACAGTTGGCTTTCTGGGCTGCAAGCGCACACTGCCGGCTCATGTTAAGCTTCTAACCTATTTCTAGGTTTGCCCTTTCTTTAATAATAAGAAGAAAGAAGACAGACAGAAAGCAGACCATGGAAGCTCCTCAACACATAAGTCCACACCAGAATACTTAATGGAAAGTTAAACCCATGAGTGTACTTTCGTTAGAAGAAACCTCAGTTTTGAATAATGCCTCCAGCATTTGGATACTACCACAAGTACTACCACTTTAGGAGCCAAAGTGAGCTAAAAAACACAGGATGATCCCAGCCTCTTCAAATTTACCCGTTTCCCAACACATTTGTTCTAGCAGCATCATTAACTTACTGAAACCAAAGAATGAAAAACCTTAGGTTAAAATAGCTACTTACCAGCCTAGAGTACAAAAACCCCAACAGAATACAATAAAAACAACCCAAGTACCTCTTAGACCTCAAGCTCAACTTAAATAGCACTGGGGGGGTCACACAAAATCCCTTCCCCCAGCTCCTTGAGCATCAATTCCCTGAATCTTTAGTTCCCTCCCATTCTCATTCCCTTCCCTTTCAGTTACATCCTCTCATTTCCAGCTGAAGGGGTTTTATTGGCCATTTCATGTTGCTTTTTATCAGAGGGTAAAGTAAAGGTAAAACACAGCCTCTGTTTATTGCAAACGAGTGGTCACTGCAATATAGTGTAGCAACTCACTGTTGTAAAGCAGGGTAATGGGCCAGAGAGTGGTTTTCAGGGAGCAGGCTTGGTCAGACACTTTGGGATTTGCCTTGGCACCATCTGCCATCCTCCACGGGAGTCACTTCCAAAGCGTTGCTGGCTTTGGGAACGGGGTTGGGCATCCTTTAAATGCCTCTGGACTGGCTCCACAGTGTTAGGAGGCTCTGAAACATTGGTACAAGGGTGATGTGTGAGATGGAAGGGATGACTTCCCCAACACAGCCTTGGTGTACTCGAGACGCAGGGACTGGTGCACATTTTCCTTCTGGATGTTTGTATTTCCCAAGTGGGTCCCTAAGTGTTGTGCTTCCCCTTGTTGTGACTGCAGGCAAATGGACAGTGCCTGAGGGCTTCTCTCCACCTCAGTGCTCAGAAGGTTTGAAATCAGGGCTATGGCTGCACTTTGAGTCCATGTGGAATGTTTCCTCTGTTGTAACATCTATTGCCTGCCAAGAAATAAAGACCAAATCTGTGTCTTTGGCATTAGTCATGTCCTCAGAGAGACTGCCTGAATTACACACCTTTAGTAAGTGAGGAGGGGGCACCCTCGAGGCTTTTCTAGAACTCCTTCTCATGTATAGAGCTGTTCCTCACATACTTTTATGCATTTTCATAGTTCTTTGCTCAGGAAAGAACATAAATACCCTGAGATGACTCTGACTGGGCTCTGGAAAGCACTGGCTGGATACCCCATCAGCTATAATATCATAGTGCACTTCACATGGGAGAGATGGGTCTTTGGCTGAAGCAAAGTAGCTTCTGGTGGCTAGACCAAGACTTATTTCTCCCCCACAGATAAACAGGATCTCAAAAGCATCCCCATACCCAAACCACTTCTGAAAAAGCAGTTGCCTGGTTCCTTTGGGAAAGGTTCTGTTACACAAGACTGGATAATGCACACGTTTTGAAGAGGAACGTGGGCTTTGCCTTTGTGGGGTAACAGTTTCAGAACTCACCTACTCCAGCACATCAGAACTGCTCTAACATTGTATTTTGAGAGGTGCTAATGACAGCAGTGTTTCACCAAGCATTTCCCCTTTGTTTTTATATAGCAGGTGGCACAGGGATATACACCATATTGTGTATATTCTATCACATAGACCACCACCACGACATTATCATCTGCTGAAAGTTAAAGCAAAGCCATTAAGTATTTTAAGTGTAACAGCCTTCTCTTGTTCTGGCATTCACCCCACCCAAAGCTCAGCCCACTACTTCTCCACATGTCCCTCAATGTGATTTCCTTTCAGTTCCTCCTCACAGCATTCCCTCTTGTAGCACATGCGGGCTATCATTTAATGGCATTGAAAAGTGTTTTCACATCTCTGCTTGTGACTTTATTTATATCCTGTGACTTTGCTTTAGGAGTCTTGACATGTTAAAACAGTAAAGCAAACACGAGAAGCCTCATTTAACATGTTTCCTTACTCTTTGCGCTTCCAGCACTGCAGAAGGATACACTGACCCTGTCTGGTTAGGCACTTGCCTTGCAAAAGCTCAATGGTTTGGCCCAAGAGGGCCCCCTGAAAGCACATCTGCTCCAACAGCGCATGGGGAGATCCAGGTGGATTTGACAGCCCTAGGCAGGGCCTGGTCACCTGCCAGGGGACTGCAGCAGAGTTCTTTGCCAGGCAGCCAACCAGGTTGCCCACAGGCGCTATGAGGAGGCTGGATCAGCAGAGAATCAGCTCCCGGTCCCCATGCCTTCTCACTCCATCTCTTCCTTCAAGTGTGCCCAGAATTTAGCGGCCACAATCAATATTCCAGAGCTTTCAATACTCATAAGAGAGAAGAAGTCCAAGAGATTGATTAAATTGCAAACCAAGCCCCGCTGCTCACCTTTGCTATGAGATGTCTGCCCAGCATGACCTTAGCACTTGACCTCTGTTCATTCCTTAACAGCTCAGAGATAAGATTCTGCCTTTTTCCTCTCACAGAGCTCATATCAGACCCTGTCCTCACTCCTCTATTCAAGTCCCCAGCGTGTTTTGCATACACATAGCCCACTTCAGATCTGACAAAGCTTGGAAACCAGATCTGGCTGGAGGAACAACAGAAGTGAAAGCAGACATCACTATCTCTTTATGCCAGTGACAGTTATGGGTGAAAGCATGGTTTTCCCCCATCTGAGTAGTTATGAACTGGACTGAGGCTTAACAAATAGATGAAACAGCTCTGAGACAATTTAGCAGCACATTAAGTGAAAGAAGGTCTCTTTCAAGGAAGAACCTGCTTTCAACAGAAATTAAGCTTGAGAGCATGTGGTTCAATAAGCTTTGGAGAATCCGTGCTGCAAGCATCTTTTCAAGTTACAAAGTCAAGGTGCGGGTTTGACAGCCTCAATTAGAGAGCAGGACCTCTTCTCTCCTTATTACAGTGATTACCAAGGACTTTGTTGTTCCATCACTGCAAAGAGGCCACAGTAATTGCAGGAGAGATGCATTAGCTCAGCTTTTGGACTGATCTTTTCTACCCTCATCCATTATCCAATGGGACTGCTTAGGTCTCATTACAGCATCACAGAAGAAACACTGCTCTATTGTAACTGGGATGACTGAGGATGAAAACACTCCTACTGGAGTGTCAGCCGCAGGGTTCGGGTTTCCTCAGGTCCCACACTGGTTTTCAGGACACTCAAGCTAACCCTGGCCTTCACAACTCTGCATTCACATTAAAGCTGCAACACTGCCGAGTACTAAGTGCCTGTAACTGAGTCTCAGTAGAACAGGGTTCCATGCATTAAGGAACTTCACTGGTGGTCTGGAAATTGAAGTGTTTTAAACTCAGTCATATCTTCAGCTTTTAGCAGATGTGTGTGGTATTTACAGTTACTCACATTAACACGAGACAGAGCAGAATCAGCCCAGTTACAACACACATCTGCCAGGAGCAGGTGGCTCAAGTCACTGGGGAGGCCATCCAGTCCAGGCAGGTGACATTGGCAATGCCATTTATGACCTCTCCTTCATGAAGCACCACATGATGCAGAAGGCCAACATATGGCCAAGGGGAAAGCCCAGCCTGCAGTTGGACACAAAAGGATGCACAGTTGGTGTGAAACCCCCTTTCTCCTCCAGAAATCAGTTCGTTGAGCAGGCATGGCAAGGCAGGTACCAAGAGGCTGTTCAGTGACACCCGTCATAAGCAGCTCCATCTTTCCCACTGCATGGTCTGCGACAGAAAACGGAGCACAGACACAGCCTGCATGTCTCAGGCCAGCGGAGAACAGAGTTGTATAGGAAATGACATCTGCTGGTTTAATCCCAAGCTTTCCTAAGAACACTTACCAGTGCAGGGGCCCTCCTCTGTCCCAGTTCAGCAGCCAGCAGCACTTGGAAGCAGCATTGCTGGCAGAGGATTCCTGTTGTTCCCAAGTCTAAACTTACAACGAGTAGGTAGGTCTCCATCTGGGAAAGCAGCTATTGCCTTCTGCATGGTGGATAGAAGACACATGGGAAAACATATACAACAGCATGGAAATTTCATACAATGGGGGAGAGTGGACAAACCAAATCAGCTGTCTGAGATCTGGTAAGACACTCATAATGCTATTGCACACAACTGACTCATTTAATCCAACTGGGATTGTCTTGTAATTGTTGGAGAAGCTGCCTCTGGAGAACAATTGCAAACACCCATCAAGATCATCCTCATCTAAGTGAATGATGTTGGCAGCATTACAAATCACCACCTACCAGTGCAGTTGCTAAATCTGTTAAGGGAATATACATCCTACTGCTGACAATAAAGGAACTGCTAAATGCAGTTAGGCTTCTTTATTATTTATTTGTTTCTCCCTAATTACACTTATTTCTATACGACACCGATGGCAGTCCATCAGCATTTGTTCATTCACCAGAGCATTTCAAGATGCCAAGTCAGGCTTAAAAATAGACTCCTATGTGTTACAGAGCTCAGTTTGGATATGATTTCTTGCACGGTATGAATGGTTATATGGATGAATTTATCTTACAGCTCTCCAGCTTGCTCTTAAGTTTCCCAACCACTAAAGCTGCATCTGCAATCGTGCAGTCGATCGCAGCAGGCTATTTAGTTTAGGGGATAATCTGTTTATACAGTTCAGCATGCCAGGCCAACTTCCATGTGCATGCAGGATGAGAAATGATACATACTGACCCAAAGCTCTGTTTAGCCTCTTCTGTTTGGCTCCTCTTCATCCACATGCTTATGGACACCAATACTCTAGTTTGAGCTCTGACCCTGGAGAGGCAAAACTCAAGCTTTCAGCAAGGCAGAATCTTACAGCTGGATTTAGAACACGTTAAGGTCATTTTTGGGGATTGAGAAGAGGTTAAACTGCTTGCCTAAGATACAGCCACAGCTAAGCAGCTCCACCACCGGTGTGGTCACTGTGCTGTGACCTACATTTAATTAAGAGGTATTTCTGCAGGGACAAAGATGCTCCTGAGGTGAGGCTCCTGCCCTTTCACTGCTGAAAGGGCAGTGGTGCTATGTCAGATAAGAGCTTTATCCCAAATTTCAGATTCCTCTCCTCTTAGCAGCTGTCAAGTGTCACTTGTACACACAGCACAGCCAGAAGGGCCATAAAGGAGTTGTCTCCATCAGTGAGGTGGCAGCCTATGTAGTTTGTAGAAAGACAGGTCACTTGAGGATGACAAGCCTTAAGCTGGGAACAGGATACTGATCCAGTGACATTTGGAAGTAATAATTCTGTGTATTTCTGGATTTGGGGAAGAATTCTTCTTCCAGGCTAAGAACCCCCCCAGGTAAGTTCCCAAGTTTCAAAGACAAGGCAATACACAAAAGCTCTCCTTTTTGTGATGAGGCTGGAATCCCTCCTATTGTCTTACCACTCATCTCAGGGCTGGAGAGTCAAGACTCAGCACACCATGGCTAAGACCTGGACAACTCCATGAATTACACTATCCAGAACATCCCACTTTCCTGGATCCGTTTCCTGCCTCTCCAAGGCTGTTCCTCTGTTAGCTGTCACTTTGCAGCCACAGGAGCAGGATATTTTAAGGTAACTACTGCAGATGCATTTACATTGCTTGATTTCAGATTGATGGACCTGTATGCCAATCCATTTAAAAACTCCAACCAGCTGTCACTTCAAATTAACCCAATCAAAAAGTTGATAAAAATCCTAATGCTGCCAAGAAAACATCTTGTGCCTTTTATCTTCTGTAATGATTACTACTAATTCAGAAAGCCCATTTTCCCTTCACTTAAGAGTGATTACCTACATGGTAAATACCATTCTACTAAGATGTAGAGCTTAGAGAGCAAGGAACTAAGTGATAGACCCTTAAATGTGGGTCTGTCACTTAGACTCACATGGGTCTGAATGCATGAAATCAAGTTGGAGGCCTTGCCATTTCTGTCAGGTCAGAGCCTACACTGCCTGCTCACTTCTACTCAAGTGTCAGAACCTTGAGTACAAGAGATGATACACATGATTTACACCAGAGTCAGGGTAGCATTTGCCTTATGAAAGCTGCAGCGAGCTCTCTGGAGAACAACTGCACATCCAACCAATATCACCTTGATATGGGCGACCACCTCTTGCAGCAGTAGAAACATCTTCTCAGGTAGCCCCTAATCTGATAGAGGATTACATGAACTGCAGCTGCTGACACTTGGCTTTATTTTGCTTTTCCCCAACTACAGTTATTACCATCCAGTTCCTATACAAAATGCACAGCAGTTCATGAATGATTGATGGCTCTAGTAAGCTTTACAGAGCAAAACACCCAACTGAATTATGCCAGTGATTTTAAAAGAAAGACCAAAGAAAATGCCTACAAATACAGTGATCCCTCTGAGTCACTAACATTGGAAATCATTCCACAGCCTGCAGAGTCCCAGATCCTAATGAAAAATAGGAATTATTAAACACAAACACGTCTGTAACTGACTCTGTTGCAGGATTGCTCCTGTGTCATGCCCAAAGATGACAGTTCTTGTTCATAAGCAGCATATGTAAATGTTCCTGCAGGAAGAGCTTCTCAGCAGGAAGAGCAGCAGGAAACAGAGAGAAGTATGAAGCAATTAAGCAGGACTGTGAATATGCACCAGAACACACAGCTTTGGATTCCACATACCTTGAAGTGACAGCTTCAGCGAAGAAGGGTGGGGAAGTGGCAGCTCTTGTCAGCACTGCCACAACAAAGGAAGTTCATTCCATCCTTTCGAAGTCATTCATTCACTGTACAGAAGAAAACCACTGCAGCAGAGGTGAAAACAGGCATGATAGAGAAGATTCTGCTATCAGGTAGAAAACACACTTGTGATAAGAAAGGTTGGGCTGTACTCGCACAGAATCAAGACTTGAAGTTAACAAAATAAGCTAAGCTGACAGTCTTAAAGCAATAGGAAGTTTACTATCTACGCAAACCAGGCCAGAATGCTACCAAGAGTTCTATTCTAGTGCAGTAAAATCAGCCATGCTTTTTATGAGAGGCAAAACCAACAGTAAAGCTGCATGTTGTCAAACAGAAGAGGGACATAGGATCTTTGTGGATAAGAGAAAGGTTACAGAGTACGCAGAAGTGGCAGCAATGAGAAAAGAGACACCAAGTAAGACAGATGGCACAGAGAGGGTAACAACAACCAGTAGTCAAGGGATTAGAGAAGCACAAACGGTACTGAGGGAAAAGAGGAAAGAGCCAGCTCACTGTTCTAGATAATATTAAAGGTAGAGGAAGTACAACTAGTGAGCAGAGATTAAAGAGGTGGGACCTGCACAGTGAATGGCCTTCCGAGGACAGCACAGCTATCTTGGACTTTCAGTTGCCAACTTTCACATCCTTCTGAGGCTTCACCCACTTCATCTGCTGTTATTGAAGTTGAATCTGAAGAAAGAGAGATTAAAACTCTAATGGAGAATGCATTGGTGCCATTCCTAAAAGGACCACTAGAAACAGATAGGAGGAGCCCAGAAACACAAAGGCTCCCAATTAACTGAACACAAGAGTAATTGCCAGAACAAAGGTACAAAGAAGCCTGGCTGCCTTCCCCCTTCTCTAGCAAACGAAACGAAAGCTGGTTTAGGGGAAATAATGACACAACTGCCAAGCAACTCTGGAAAGGGGGGTTGGTAGAGTGAATAGCACTTCAAAAGGTAAAATGAAAGGGCCCTCATCACAAGAGCAGAGAAAAACTGACTTTTAGGTCAGTATGGAAGCAAGGGGAGAATCTAGTTGCAAAGCTTTTAAAGCTAACTAATCAAGAGTTGCATCGCACACCAAGCTCACCTTTCCATTTCACATTGTTTGCAGGAAAGAGCTTCTTTCCACTTAATTGCAATCTACAAACTTTTAGTATCGGGCCTGGTAGATCACTGTGAACTCCAGCCTCAGCTGAGGATGTGTTCAAAGTGAGCACAGGACACCCAGTTACACAGCACTGCTCAAACAACACAGTGGCTTGGCTGAAACAGCTCTAAATGAGTGGTTGAAGTCTCTTGCTACAGGTTGCAGTGACTGGTTAGTGAAGACACCTCCAGACACCTCAGAAACCCCTGGAATTCCTCTTCCCTGTGTTTTTTAGCATTTTTAACTGAAAGCATCCCAGGCCTTCCAAGTCGAGAAACCAGAGCTTTGCAGGCGTCATTTAAAGCAACAAACACATATTTAGCTCCCTATAGAGGGGAGCAAAGGGAGAGTGTCTGCAAAACAGGGGAGTGTCTTAAAAGTAGGAATGTATTGATTTGATCACAACATTTACTGGTAGTTCTGTGGATGGTGTGTATCTTTGTGTGTGTTGCTCTGCCTTGCTGAGTTCGCTAATGTGTCTGCTGTGTTTCTATTTCAGATGGAGGTAGGGCTCATCTTTGTGAAAAAGGAAGGTCCTGATTGCTTGAAGTTGCTTGAAGACTGGACAGGATCGACTGAACAAGCAGGTAGGTAAGCAAATGACTCATAGAAATATGCTGTGTGGTGGTGTTAAGAATGAACAGTTTGAAGTCAGGCAGGAGAGTGAAAGATGTGAGGTTCTTCTTGTCCAGTTCTCTGTTCCTGGTTTAGTTGTATTGGGTAAAAGTCAGTATATCCAGTTTAAGCGTAAGCATGAGAGCACTGTTCAAGGATTGGAAGCTCAAGTGTGACTCACCTTACCTGAGGCATGAGGTAGGATACTAACACTGGTAAATGCCAGGATATGGCTGGTGGAAAAGTATGTTCTAAGTGTTATTAGAAAGAGCAGCTGTTCAGAACTTGAGCCTTGCAGTTCTGTGAACTTAATTCTGGCTTTAGCTTCTACCTGTGTGCAAGTTGAGGAGTAAAATGTGCAAGGTGCTTTATTTTAGCTCTTCAAGTTACAGGTTATGGAGTCCCTCTGTGAAACAGCAGATGAAGTGAACTTGCTGTGTGTGCTCTTAACACAGATAGGCCTGGAACCGAGATCAAAGGTTTTGCCATGACAGTAACTCTCCTTCTTCTTCACGTAGGCCATAATTGAGGCTTATTTGGTGAAATAAGTTTAAAGACCCTTTTGTTCTGATTTCCAAACATGCATTGAAATAAATACTGTATACCTGTCAGGAACTTAATCCTTCCCTAAGCCTCAGGTATTTGTGCTAAGCAACTAGCCTGTGTGCAGACAGAGTGTTATGCAGTGTAAGCAGTTACTCTGCTGGAGAAGGGGAGACTGACATCTCAAAAATGGACTTTAGATTGAATTACCATATGCTAAAGCCAGCCATAGATCAGGGTGCAAAATCAATACAGCTTGTAGGACAAAAAGCCAGTACTGTCATGCAGTTCTAGCCAGCCAGGAAAATCAAATTTCATCTCAAAGAAGAGTTGCTTCTTGTGCATAAATAGGCTAATGTATAGAAAGCTGTGAAATACTGCCTACTTTTTATTAGGTAGAAACTGCTCCAAGTGGAAGGTGTCCTGTCAGTTGGAAGGAACTGAAAAGTGCACTAAAATAACAGGCTTGGATAGATGAAACTCCAGTGTAACTGAGAGAGCACTTTGTGCCAAATAAGTGAGTTCTGTGGTGATTTGTGCCTCCTCTTTCGCAGCCATCACTGCAGGCTGTGAGGTTGCTTTGGCTCTTGGTCAGATATGATTCCCTACAGCTTCCAGATCACCTTTTCATCTGCCCTGAGATGCTGCAGGAGGAGTGACTGAAGAAGATGGCTTTGTCTCAGAGCACTCGCTGTTGAATGAGGTATGAGAAACACTGGGGGTGGCTGGGGATGGGGTCTGCATGGGTAAGACACAGGGCATGAGGTGCTTCATTGCTGTTTGCTTTTATGAGTAGAGCTTTCAGTTTAAGCTGCTGGGTGCAAAGGGCATGCCATAGGGTATGCATGTGTATACAAGAAGCCTTCAGTCCTCTCAGAAGTTTGATCTTGTTGCTCTCACATGCAGAAGGTTGATGGAGAGGAAAGAAGCACGAAGGAAAGTCTTGTTGCTAATGGAGCCCATCACCTGGAAATACCTCGTAATAGCGCTGGCAACTGGAGCTCAGTGAGAAGTGTTCTTACTGATGAGCTAATTCATGTTTGCACAGAGAAGCCAGGAAGAGTATTGGCCCTTCAGGAAAGTGGTTAAAGAGCTAAGTTACTGCTGCAGTTGATGGCATAACTGTGTCTTTAGTCAGAAACACAGTGATTGAATGCGGTAGGACTCACAGTAAGGATAGTTGTCCTTTACGTGCTGTGGAGAAATGAAACTAGAGGTAAACTGTGTATTGACTGTTCTGCTCCCCAGAAATACAATGAAATTACCTGGCTTCCTGTCAGAAGGGGGTTAGGTTGGAGCAGCGGTGACTAAGAACAGGACTCCTGACAATGCACGGGTGAAAGGTTTTGCCCAAGGCACTCATTGCTGCTTTGATTCTTGGGCCTATTTGTATTTACTTAAAAGCAACTTGTCATCAGTGCAGCTCTGCCTTCAGCTGCTGTGGCCTCAGTCTGCTCCAGTGTGGGCAATGTGACAGAGCTCCTTTCCTTAGGACTTGGGAGGCTGAGTTTGGTGGAGTTGCTCTTCCCTCTCAGTCCTTGCTTCCTTGCAAGTACTGAGCTGAGTGTTCCATGTAAATCTAGTGAAAAAACAGTGAGACTCTTATTTCTAACTCCCTTGACTCTCCCTATTGTCCTTAGAAGTTATAAATTGGGAAACTTCCAAATGCTTGGCTTGACAATGTATTCTGTGTGGGTGATAAGCTTATGCCCTTGCTTTTCAGTTTCTAGTTTGAATACCGATTAGTCAGTTGTGCAGAGCCTTTAATGAAGTCCGGGTCCTGTAGGGAATTTGGGAGGCATGCTGCATGGGATTTCTGCTACCTCTGCTGAAACTGCAACAAATATGTCAAGGTCTTTATGGAGATCCATAGAAGAGGCTGAAATGGCTGGTGAAAGGACCTTTTACTTGAGGCTGCTTTCTTGCAGAAAGGGAGTTTGGGGTTTGTCACAAATGGGTGGTTGAAGAGCCTGCTGCATCTTTGCAGCCTTTTCTGGGGTGCAGAAACCTTGTCTTAATCCTTGTTCTTTGTGCTTGCAGAGACACGGACTAGTGTGCTGAGGAAGCTTGCAAGCCTGAGTGCTAGGGATGTTGAACTCTTCGTAGGTCATGACCATTTCCTTGCTGTTAGGAGCTTAAATTATGACAATCATACTATGATGGCAGAAAGGTAACAGTCCCTAGGTTTAGTTTCAGCTGTAGGAATCAAGTAAAACTTGAGAAATACCTATAGAAGCCTCCACATAAGCCTTCAGAGGGAACCTTCAGGTTTTTGTCTTGACCTTTCAGCTGCCTCTTAGGAGGCAGAATTTAGGTGCTTGATTTTAGGAGCCAGATTTTAATTTGTAGCCCTTTAAGCAATAGTCAGAGTGTGCTCCTGTTGCAGAACAGCAGCTGTGGGTGAAACTGCATTGTTGAGATGAATGTTGCATGCAAGTGTGGCACTTTTGACAGGTTTTAATTGCCTTTTGAAGGACATTAGAGGTGGGAACCTGTGTTTTCTCCTTCAAGGCACTTCATAAACAAATGCACATAACTCTGGAGGCTCTATACCTTAAGCAGCCCAGCTTCAGTAAATATGCTGTATACTTAGTTCATCTGTGAATAGTAATTGAGTCCTGGACTGCATTTATAGTGCTGAGAGTAATACAACTACCATGATGTATAATAATGCTTAAGAGCTCCAGGGAGGCTCATTTACATGATAGTGAGGGAAATGGTCTTGCCAGGAATAAGAATTAAGAGGCTGGTATTGTGTGAATTACAAAGTGGGTTTCAGGTGGGGAAGGGCCAAGTGAGCTAAAGTTATGGGGAAGGGGTGTATAAGGGCACTAAAAATCATTGTTAGGAAGATGGGTTGGCTTTTATTTCCCCTTTGACTGACTTGGAATAAGAGGGGGTCTATTTCTCTGTAGCCTTTGGAGAACTGGGTGCTGCTTCTGTTTCTGCAGATCCTGACCATCGAGTCCTACTGAAGGGAAGCCCAGGGGTGCAACTCCAGCGGGAAATGCAGGCTGTTTCCAAGACTCTTCCTGTGATCACATGAAACTGTAAGACATCGGGATCTTCTCCTGCAGAACCTGCCTTCAGCCAGCTTTCACCTGCTGAAGGATGAGTTCTTTCACTGCTGTCCTGAGTTGGAGTGGCCTCATTAGCAGCACAGTCCTTCGGGTGCCAGTGTTGCCTCTTCTGTATGGATGCAAAGCACACTTTCTAGGGAACCTTTGTGTCCCTAGTTGAAGCGTTTGAGTTCTAAACACTCTGTGAATGCTTTTGCTTCGATAAAGAAGCATGAAACTTGGGTAGTTAAACCTTCCCAAAGGTAAAGGCAGTTGTGTGGGGCTCCCTGTTTAGTCCTCAATTTAGTATAACAATGCCACAAGGAGGTTTCATCGCTTGCAGGCAATGGGATGGAGGAAAAACTTAGATGGAGAACTTGGTGTATTGAAGTGCCAGTGTGAGAAGATCTTTGGGGAGTTGAAATTTGGGAATCTAAAGGTGGGTATTTACTAATGTCAATTTTTCCAAATGGACCTGGAGAGACAAGTTGCTACAGGGAATGATTTGCACCGGTACTGCCTCAGCTTCAGTCTCTGACTGCAGAGTTTGGCTTCCTTAGCTGAAGTTAGCCCCTGTGAATGCTCCCAGAGGGGTGCTGAGTGGCTCTGAACCTCTGGTCCATCATACTCATAAAGCAAACTGAGATTCTGGGTGAGAGATGCTACTGGATAGCTAAGTATTACTATTGTCATAAAGCTGATGTTAGTACATCTGTGTGTCTGAGGGGAATGTGTTCTGTGAGCATAAAGTGACTTGGTGGCTTTCCCACCCTTAAAAGATTGCAGCTTTTACAGCTGCACTCCCCTTGTTTATAAAATATATAGGGCAGCACCATCATAATCTTGAGCTATGACTTGTCCCAGCCAGCAAATGGAAGTTGCTGTAGTGATCCAGTGAATCAGTGTGAGTACAGAGGTAGGAATTGCCATCTGGCCTGGCAAGTGGCTGATTCGAAGGTGGATGTGGGTATATCACGATGACAGAACACCATGTGCTTTAATCAGGCTGCTTGCCCATAGGCATTTAAACCTTTCATTTACAAGTTGTGGGGCAAAGCAGGAACTGAGAAACCAGGAAGACACTCAAAGTCTTTTTATGCTTTGTTTCATGCAAATACCATCTGTCCTTCACTTCCTGGCTTTCCTCTGCCCCCCAAGGCAGCTCCGGTTTTTTTGGTGGGTACTATGGGTAGCTATGGGAAGTTAACAATTGCTTCCAGCAGAATCCTTTTGAAATCAGTTGTCTCTGTTATGCCATATTGCTGTGGAAGCCTTTTCATGGTTAGAAAGCACAGCTTTCAAACCTGAGCCACTTGTAAAGCATCGGCTGAGATATTTCAATGTAGCATGCAGCACGAGTCTCCTCCTGATCTCAGTGAGTGGTGAAACCTCAAACTTTTAGTTCATGTGTATCCTTCAGTAGCTGCAAGCCAGTAAATGACAGCCTGGAGTTTTATGCAGTGTGTCACACAGTGCCAGGCTCTGAGATGCTCTAGGAATCCCCAAGTGGCTTCAAACCCAGGGCAGACCTGATTTGAGGCCTGCTTCTCTGTGCAGGTTTTGTTTCAGCTGTAAAGATAAATACAATGAGGTTCAGCAGCTCATCTGCTCTCTCATGAGGCTGTTCTACTGGAAGGGAGGACACAACGGGGCCCTTGGCAGTATTCATTTGACTGTCATCTATTGCCTGAAGTGTCAAAGCTATCTATCAGAATCTAGGTGATATGCAGCCCAGTGATGGCTTTACTGCAGACATGAGGGCAGTGTCCCAAGCTATGTTTGTGGCGGCTGGCATCTCATAGCCTCAGAACGCTTGGGAAAGCCCATTCGAGGTCAGGTACAGTCTCACTCTTTGGGAAGAGATGGCTGAAGGATTCTGCGCTGGATTCTTTGCAGCCGTCACTTGAACCAAGAGACCTATTTCACGCTGCGTCATTGGCTGCTCAAGTGGGAGGTCACTTTCTAATGCCTGCTGTCACAAAAGCATTTCATGCTGTTGCTGTCCCCCCCGATTGCAAGGAGGGGAAGGAGCAGGCTCACAGCTTGCCAAGGTGCTCAGCTCTTCAGAGGCTGTACTCCCGTGGGTAGCCAGGGATGCAGTCACACGTGCAAACACCCTAACAGCTTAGAGACACGTGAAGCACTTGTCACCCCTCACAGCCATCCATGTCACTCCTAACAGATTTGTATCCTTGTCATCCTTTTCATGTCAGGAATGGGAGGATGAATAGCTGGAGATTAGTGGGGGCAGCTTCCTTGTCTTTTCAGAAAGCATTATGGGGTGGGAGGAGAAAAGGCATCTTTGATCCTGGCTGTACCTGCTGCCTGGTGTAAGCTGGTACCCCAGGGTAACTGTGTTCTGCACCGGGGGCTGCTAGCAGAAGTGCAGCAGGCTATAATAAAACCCTCCCCTTATCTTTGGGAGCTGAATGCCGGTGGGCCCCTATCTGAGCTGGTCCTGGTGCATACTGTGCCACATGCTAATGCCTCCACTGCTGCCTACAAAGGGCAGCAAACAGCAGCCTCCTTGGGAAAAGAAGATGGGGATGTGGAAGGTCTGTCGAAGAGAAGGCACTGCTGAGATGAATGAAACAACCCAGGCAATGGTAGGCAGAAATCACTTGTCTTTGAACTTGGGTTACCATGTATGTAGGCTAAAATGGTGCTGTCCCCACGTCAGCTTTGTACTGGTGTGAGTTGGGATGCAGATGTTAAGATGGGGCAGGAATGATGATGCTGGGTGCGTTCCAGCTGAAAAAGCTGCACTATTGCACCTGAACACCTCTCCAGCTGAGACCCTCCCAGCCCTGTACCTGTCTGCAGGATTTATGGATACTCTGGAGTTGGCTGGGAGACCTTGTGTTGCTGTGGCAGCCAGCCCTGACATAGGCTGCAGGTGCCAGGCTGGCACAGAGCTTGTGCCTGAGGGAATAGGGGGCTAAAATCCAATCTCATCCATCTGACAAGTGCCTGCTTAAGCCAATTGCTTTACAAGGGCCAGCAGGCATCCCCATTGCCTTCCCTATGTACTCTGCTAATAGGGTTGTACAAACATCCCCTCATTTACAAGGGCTGTTCGCCTACTTGAGTTCTCTCTCTTCAGCTGCTTGTTCGTATTCTTCTTCTCTGCAACTGTAATATGCTGGGATTTAGATCTCTTTGGACCCGACTGCATGAGAGTTAAATTCTTCCAGGGGTTTGCATGAGATGAAGCTGGATAGCAGTTATGTTCTTCCACATTAGTATAGCCTTTTCTTTGTTGTAACTGATTTATGGTTAAGGCTAGTAGTAAATTGGACCCCTGTGCTCCAGGAATGTGGAATATACAGGTGTGATGTGTATGATGGTTGGAAATGGTGGCAAATGTGGCTGGTGTGCAGCTGGAGTGGGTCAGTGCTTGCTGAATGGGTATCGAATGTTCCTCCTCTGCTTAAGCCAAAGCTCCTCTTTGGGGCCTTGTGTATCCCTACTGGTTGTAGGGAGTAGTCTTGCAGGAAACAGCGGTGTTGCCTACTGCATGCTGAAACGCCTTCTCCCACACTGTTGTAAGAACAGAAAATGCCAGTCCCCTTGTTAGCTGGGTCAAGTGGTCACAAGTAGCTTCTAGACAGAACTGAAAACCTGCAGATGCTCCACCTTCATTCTCATGCACACAAACCTCTTTCCTTCTGCTCGACATTGAATGGCCCAGTAAGTGGGACAGCAGCATCCTAGAAAGAAGATAGAGTCATCCCAGCCCTCCATTCTCTATGCTGTGGTGACATGTTTCTGTCACTAGAGAGGACAAGGGCTTCTGTCCCAGTTTCCTGCTCTCAGCATCATGCAGAGCTGGCTGATGTGCTCCTTGGACCTTGAAGGATTCGTTCCATGTCAGACGCAAGAATAAATACAAGCTATGCCTTAAACTTCCCAAAGGATTCTCACAGGGGTGATGGTGAAAAGCAGCTCAAGACAGGTTGGTGTTCCAGCTTTGCATGCCAGAAGGATAGCCCTTCTCATGGAGTTCCTGCTGGGATAACAGTGTTTTCAGGCAGATTGGATGATCCCCTCTTCCGTCTTTCCGTGTCAGTGGTAGTAATGCTGCTGTTTGAGATCAGGACAACAGAAATGGCCAAGCATTGTTGTGGAGGTGAAAAGACTGAAGATCATCTGCAGCAGTTCCTTGGCTTATCTTGTTCTGTGGAGGAGGAGGAATAATTTCTCAGTGCTGGCAGTGTGCAGAGGCATGAAAAAGAATTAACCTGAGCACTTTATTGTGCTGATCTTCATCCAAGCATCATAAAACATTATCTAAAGGTGACTTAGGAATATGTCTGTTTATAGCTGAGGAACCAAAGGGACATTATACTACTAGATCTCTGGGGAGAAGAAGGTTTGAAGTGAGTGTAAGGACTAACCTGCTATGTAAGAACAATTTGGCCTTGTGTAGTACTCTCCATGGGGCTGGCAGGAGGGGTCTGCATGGGGAAAGGCCTGTTTAGGAGCTGCAGGTCTGATGCTATGGCAGATCTCTTATCTTCACTCCCCAAACGATGTACAAACTCTTCCCACACTGATGTAAGCACTGGTTCATGCATGGTTTTGCAGTGAATGGCTAGAGCCATTCAGATGGGTGCTGAGATAAAGCCAGTCCCTGCAGCAGAATTAGCTGGCTTTTATTTAGACCATATAAAGAAACAGTTGTTGGGCAAACCAGTCACTTTGAACAAGCTTTTTAGTTGTGTCACCTGAAGGTGGGTCTGTTTCTGGTCCATAGCTGCCAAATGGAAATGATGTGTGCTTAACTCTCTGGGGTGTATCATAAGGATACAGCTAGACTTCGAGGAATGCTCGATGCTACAAGCAGCATTCTAGCAGCTTCATAAGCTTTTGTGGTGATCTAGTTGGAAGTTCTCAGAGAGCTTCCAACATGGTTGTGCTTTTATATATGGGTTTGTATCCAAAAGTTTAGTGTTTTTATACGGGCTTGTAGCCAAAACTCTGTGCTTTTATATAGGCTTGTAGACAAAATTCTGTCTTTTTATATGGGCTTGTACCCAAAGGTTCAGTGCTTTTATATAGGCTTGTATCCAAGACTCTGTGCAATGCAGCTGCTCTAAGGACATGGAGTTCTCTCTAGACCTGCACTTCTTCTTGAGGTGGTCAAGGAATGATGTCTTTAAAGGGGACAGCTGTCACCAAGCAAGCAGATGGTAGCAAAATGGATCACTACAGGTGAGGGACTCTGCTTCTTACACCTAAGATGAACCTCTGGTAATCTGAAAATGGGCTTTTTGCTCCTCTGGCCTCATTGCTCGTGGTCCAGCTGCCGCACGTAGCAAATGGAAACCACAACTCATTGTATTGCTGGGCCTCTTTGCTCGCCCTCGGAAGTGAAACAGTGGAGAGGAAGCTCCACTCTGAGCTATTCCACAGTGTTCCTATGGAAACTGCCAGCTCTCCCGCAGGTTCTCCAAAGGGTGCAAGCTGACGATGCCTTGGAGTAATTGTTATGTTCACATGCTTCTAAGGCTTATCCCTGAACACCAGCAGGTCTCTCCAACAGTTGCCTTGGTGACTGCATTTTCCATGCTGTTGGACTGTAATAGGCATGTTAGCAATGCTAAGCAGTGCTTCTGCTCCTCTGGCTGCTCTTGATGGAGTGTGTGCTCAAATCTTGGGGCCACAGGTCCTGGAGGGGTGGTGGGGTGGGGATTGTCTCCCTAAGGGAAGTTTTTAATGTCTGTAGCACTCCTTGGAGGCTTGATGTGTTGAGAAAGTTCTCCTTATGGATGGGGACTTCAGGAATTACTTCATGTACTGAAAATGACACGCTTCACAGGACATCAGTTGTAAGTTGATCAATGGTTTCTCTGGTGCCTTAAAAGAGTTAAATGCTGTCTGGGTACCAGAAGCCTTATTTTGTCATTATTTGTCAAAAATGTTGCTCCATAAGGGACTCTCATTGGTATGCAATAAATCTGCTCCCCTTCGATACAATGAACTGCTTTTAGTCTGTTTTCCTCTGCTGGAGTTGATGTTGTCTGAGTTGCGTGGCTTTATGGGGCAGTGTAGATGGTGTGTCTGAAATACTTAGAGATGGTCCTAAAGGAAATGAACTACTTGTGTTCATTCAGCTGCTGTAAGGAGCTGCTCAGCTGTTGAATGTGAGCTTGAACATGGAGCAGGCAGATGACCAGCTGTGCTTGGGCAGGATGAATACTTGATGCTCTCAGTACAGGCTAATACCTGTGCTTTTGTGGACTTCCAGATTGCAGTAGCCCTCCTGATGGGACTAGCTCTGCATGGAAATGCATGGAGAGACATATCCAGAGGTGCCTTTAGATTGTGCTAACCACAACAGTCACCAGTAAGACTGCTTGCTCTTCACAGGCTGCTTGATGCCATCTCTTCTGTATGGATAGGTTTGTATATTGAAGTGTAGCATCCAGTAGGATAAATTATACTCACTGCAAGCATCAATTTTAACTGAAGTGAAGGGGAAAAAAGTGAAGAGACAGCTTTTCCCCTAAGACTACAGCAACAGCTTAGGGAGGCAGAGTGCATGGCTCAGAGTTCTTGAGCTGCCATCTTTGTTTAGTGACTGTGGGTTGTCAGGTGCTCACTGACTGGTCATTACATACTTCCAGCAGGTTTGGAAGGGACACCACTTCCTCCTTGGGACATCCACTGGTTTAATTCTGTGTTACTGTTTGGGTTCATGGGGAAGGAAAAGCAGGAGGGAGGGTGCAAAGCTACTGAGTCAGAAAGCACAGGTTAATTCGCAGACATCCCTACGTGAGAGCTCCCACGGCTTCCCTGAGAGGCTGCTGAGCACCTTAAGATACAAGGGAGTGGAACAGAAGCTGCAGTGAGAGAGAATGAAGGCAGCTTGTCTTGGTACTGCATGAAAGGCTATGGCATTCCTCCAGGTAACTCCTGCTGCCCTGTGCCTTGTGTCTGATGGAAGTGTCTGAGGGCAGCTTGATCAGGATAATGTTTTCTCCCCTCTGAAGACCACCAGAGAGTTCCAGTCTCAGGCTGCATGTGCATGGTCTGGTGCTGAACAGGAGCAGAGCTTTTGATGTGAGATGAATCTGACAACAGAAGTAAGAAATGGCAGTAACATACATGGCAGGACTGTCAAATGTATTAAGAGTGTATGCTGGAATGCTTTTCCCATTGATACCAGGGTGAAATGTGGGAATGATGCTGCTTGAAGGGGCTTCTGATAATTAACTAGACTATTTAAACCAAAACTGGGCTATATGCTTTTGGTGGAGTGGTCATGAGTTACGCTGCTGAGTGGCTTTGGAGTAGAAGTTGCAAGAGGTTGGAGCGCTTTTTTAAGAAAAAGCTGTATCTATTTGAACACTGAGTTCAGTTATTAAGAGTGGGGAAAACCAGGATTGGGTAGAAATGAAGAAGGATGTGGGAGCCCAGGGGCGGCTTCTGGATCTTATGCACAGTGGCAAATTGGGACTTGCTTCACTGGATTCTTCCCTTACGGGGTTCTTTGTGAATGCCCTTCTGCTGCTCCTCCTGTGCCACCAATCACTGCTGAAACAACACAGGCTGAGGAACATTTTTGAGGGTCCTGTGCTTAGCATGGGCCTTTCTTCAAAACCTCATTGGGGTCCCACCTCTGCAAAGTGTGGGGTTAAGATAGCTGGCCTTCTGATGCTCAAGGAGAGCCCTAGGAGATAGTGAAGGGTTGTGTCAGCAGGGTTGGACAAGGTGCTTAACCTTCTGTATCTCAGCCTAAAGCCTTCAGGAGAGGTAAAATGGTTCTAAACCAGACACTTCTCACTTGGATGCAGTCATTAGTGACCCTTACTGCCAGATGGGAAACATCAGACTGACACTGAGTTTATTCTTGTAGAGTTCCATAGGACTTCCCTCTTGCATCCTTGACTTTCCAGTGCAGTAGCTGTTTACCCTTTGCCTAGTGGAATGAAGAGGTGAGTGTGCTGGAGCAGAGCTGGCTGTTCAACCTGCGACAGGGAAGGGTATGCTTGGTGGTGGTGTATAAGAGGACTTGTACTTGGAGGGAGGAATGTCCTTCTGCCTATTATTGGCTCTGAGAAAGCTTAATACTGGCAGGGTCCATTAATTTTTAATTTAGGTCTCCCTGCTGCACTGCTGTTGTGGTTTATGAGGATATTACACCAAAATGAAGGCCCGTAAAACAGAATTTGAGGGTTTGCGAAAGGCCCAGTCGTTATGGATAATGTGCATGCTGAAGGAGAAATGAGGGGGTATTTATAGCACACCTCACATTGTTGTTTTATTGTGATGTCACCCTTACAGGCTGACTGCAAACTAAGGTGCAGTGGAAGCCAGAAATCCCCAGACATTAATATATCAGTGTGAAATGTTCAAACATGTTTTATTTCTACTGCTGCTTTTGCGTTTGAAGTGGTTTCTTGTATCCCACCGTTGATATGGCTTGATGTATTATTGTGGGATAGGGGATCATTCAGTACCACTACCACAGAACCCGATGTACTGCACCAAAGGCAGAGCTGGGAAGTCCAGCTCTCTTCAAACAACTCTTTGTGGTTAGCGGTGCTGCTGTTAATCCACGAAGTTACTCTGGTTTTGTGCAGATAGATACAGCAAATGCTAAATGCATTTCCCTGCCCCGGACTCTTTGCCAACAGTTGGCAATGGAGATGAGCTGCAGCTTCTGCGCTTTGGGGGCAAAAGGAATTCTGGGCTCTAAATATTGCCTTAGAGGAGGTAGCTCAGACTCTCGGGCCTGGGGCTTGAAGCATGCTCCCTCCGGGGAACAGTGGAGCGGGTTTTGGTCTGAAACATGGCTGTGCTCCATGAAGCACAGCAGCAAACCTCTTACTGCAATCTTGCTAGAGATAACACGATGCCTTCTGGCTACTCTTATCTTGTCCAGACTGCGTTACAGGAGCTTTTTAAAGGATCTGCAAGCTGGAGAAAAGGAAGCTGTGCCATTTGGAAGAAGCATTTTCCCATCCTGATTTGATGTGTCTGCTTGAGAGGTCAACAGATAGTGCTGCAAACACAGCTGGGCTCCAAAGAGCTTTTGCTGCAGTAGCTTTGATGCGAAGGTATTTACTTTCTGGCTACTCCCGAGTGTTGCTTGCTCTCTGCTTTTCATTTCCTTTATTCATCTTGGACTCAGATTCTTCTGAGAATGTGGTGTTTTAACTTTCAGTTTCATTGGATTTAGTTTGTAGTAGGATAATTCAGGATGGAAGGGACCTCAGGAGTTCTCTAGCCCAAACTCCTGCTCAAACCTTTGTAGAGATTTCAGGATTTACCTTGTAAAGGAAGAAAGCTTAAAGGTTACTGGCAATATCAAAACCTCTGCCTTCTAGCCTTCACTGAGCACAGCTTTCTCAAAGGGATATTTTTAATTCCCTCTGCTTCATTACAAACTGTGAGGGCAAACTGTCAGTAAAATACTTGCTCAGATACTATTCAACTTTGGGAAGGAAGCTTTGTAAGACCAGGAGGAAAACTCTACAGTCTTTGGAGTTATCTTGTACCTCCTGTCTGCCTATGTCCTGCAGGATGCAGCCTCTTGTGCAGAATGTGCAGGCTGACAAACAGCTTATATGGATACACGCTTCTGAGCTAATCCCTTCTCTGCAGATGAGGATCTTCAGTTTGTATCAAAGCTGGGGTTTGTCTTCTCCACCTCAAGGTGAGAAAGCAGCTGAATGTGGAAATGAGGAGCATTGGAAACAATGCTTTACAACTGGCTTACGTGTTTGTAGGCAGACTGAGGAATAAGTAACATAACTCATGGCAAGACTTGGTCTGTCTTGTGTACTACCTGAAGAGCTCAGCATAAGAGCCAGCTCCAGCTGACTTGTTCTCACAAAGGTTGCTGCCAGAGGCTGACTGATTTGGAAGGTTCCTGCAGCATCTTAAATCCCTGAAGCTTCCCTCCCTCCGAAACCCACAAGAAGATAATGAAAAGTTGATGAAGCACAGGAGGAAGTTTCTAGTCAGCAGACTGCAGTGGTGGGGAATCGGCTTTTCACAGCTCACTAACCTCTTCAGTGTTTAATAAATCCAAGAGATCTGTTCCAGGGTGCCCCTGGTATCTAAGCAGACAGGCTGTACCCGCTGTCATCTTTCTTACAACTGACCCTGCACAGCAGGACCAATTACCCAGCTAACAAAGTGGAGACAAGTGCCTCCTTTCAGCTGTCCTGGCCCCTGAGCTAAAGGTATCGTGGCTGCTGTGGCAATATTGCTTTGCATGACAGCAGGAGTGGTATGATGAACTGAGTATTGGGTCTGTAGGCTTTTCTCCTCCTTTTTATATAGATTTTCTTGGTTAATCATGTAACCTTGCATTGACAGCTTGAGGAATAGGCTTCTCTGAGCAGTCTCCGATGCTGTGGGAAATTGGCAAGTGGAAAATGGAGTAGGATCCTAAAGACACCTTGGTAAAGGAGTTGCTCTGCATAAATACCTGAAGAACAAAACCGTGTCTTTCACAGGGGATGAACACCTCAGGGTTTCCTGTAAGCTTGCTTTTGAAGCTGGCACACCTTCTCTGTGCAGATGACTTTGTGTTTCAGTCTAAGAATTCATCTACCAGCTGCTCCTTAAGTAATTGTCCATGGCCACAAAGCTGTAGATCTGGGCAGATGAAGAGTTACAGAGCTGAGGTCCTTGCCAGGAAGGGGTACCTGAGGAGCTGCTGTAGTCAGACAAGTGGTGTCCTAATCAGCCAGCTGGTGGCAGGAGGCCCAGTTGGCACCTCCGAAGTGATCTTGTGAATGAGCTGCTTGCTTCTCCAACGAGGAGGCTGCCTGTGGAGCGTGTGCACTCTAAAGAGTACTAAAGGTCTACTAAAGAGAACTAAACTTCTGGAGAAGTTGGCTGCTTGTCCCTTTGGCTGGTGACCAGTATTTCAAGTTTGGAGTCCTTGAGTTTGAGTTCCTGTTTTCACAGCCTGGCTGTGTATGTACGATGATGACAAGTGTGTCACCTTATCTTCTGCCAATTCGACTTGCATATATGACCAAATCATATTTGAGGCAAGTGGGAAGAGCACAGAAGTGAGGCCTTGGTGCAGGACTGGCAGCTGAACTGGTTTATCCATGCTGACTTGTTCAGGGATCTTGGGAAAACGGTGTTCCAGCTTCTTGCCTTGATTTGCTTACTCTTGAATCACTGAAGTCTTTTTACTGTATTACAACCTAGGCAGGATTCAGAGGATGGCTTTTCTACTTGTCCTAATCCAGGATGATTTTCCTTCCATGGAATGGGCACATTTAGTTCTGCTCTTTGCCTGTCAGGCTGGTGATTGATGACCATCTCTGTTCAAGCCCTGGTTTCCTATGGCTCAGCAGCTACAGGTCAGAACAAAGCCACCTGAACTCCTATGTTCTGTAGGACTGGATCCAAGGTGATTTATTAACTTGTGTAGGAAATGGCATTTGTGCCCTTCAGTGAGGTGAACTGTAGCTTAGTAGAGCTGTGTGAGGGCATGCACCTTGAATGACAGCAGGAAGACACTGATTAGCATACAGAAGGCAAAAGCCTTTACACAGTGCAGATAATGCACATTGTAAACCAGTTACAATAACATTCACTGCAGCCATGAAAACAATTTTACAGCAGATTAAACACACTTAAGGAAAGGCAGAAGATGAGTGAGAAAGCAATGCTGACAGTAAATTAGGGTTCAGACAGCAGCAGAAATAACAGGAGAAAATGTTCCACCTGTCCTAATGCTTAGTTTTCTCCTAGACCAGCTCTGGTTCATGTTAATCTTTGGGGTACTGTTTGAATTGAGAGGTTTTACTGCTTTCTAAGATCATGCCTGTTAGTGAAAAACACTAGAACTGAGATATGCATTAACTTAAAACACTAGCATTGCTCTTAGACAGCATGTTCTGTGGATTTGGTCTCCCTTCTCTGTCATGTCAAATAACCCAGGAGTGCTTGGGAGCATTGGAATCTGTGAAGCAAAATGCCCTGATCAGAGACATTTCAATGGGACTCTTGTCACCAGTATCATGTGGTGGTTTTGAGGTGCATTATCAACTGTGTGTGGTTCCTGTGCGTGGTTTGGAATCTCTGTCAGTCCAATGCTGTTTGTGTCTGCTACAGAAGCTCAGGCAAATGCTGGGGTTTGGTCCGGATAGGATGGTAACAGACTGCAGGAACAAAAGTATCCTGTGCTTAAAGCTGTTATAACTGTAGGGGGTTGTAAACCACAGCTTGTGGTTTCCTGGATGATGCACCAACTGCTGGTTTCCTCTCTAATGGCTGAACCACACAGGAAGCAGGGGCTGTGATGCTAGTGGAGCCCATGCAGGTGATGGAGACCTATGCTTTGCTGAAGGCTTTGAGCAAGTCCCCACTGTTGATTAAACTTGGGAGGTCAAACCTGTTTGCTTGAGCTGCTTGGCTGTGTCTATAGAATTCCCATTACTGAGCAATGCTTCTTGGCTTTCCATGTGTGTGCGGGCTGATGGTGCAGGATTATCCATCTTCTGCAGCACAGAGACACTTGCTAAAAGGAGTAATCTCGTTAGGAGTGGAAGCTCATCTGATCATTAAACATGGTGTGCTTACAACCCACTTGGCAGCTCTGCTTAATTCAGCATGCAGGGGTCTATCAGAACCTGTATTGATTCACTGGGATTGCTTGGCATCTCTTTAGATATTAATCTTGTACATCTGACAAGCTCCTGGGCTATTGCAGAAGTCACAAATGCTACAGGCTATGGGGTCTAGTTGACTTTGTGTAGATGTCCTGACTCCTCCTGTGAGCCTTCCCAGGTGAGTATTGTTACTACTGCAGTGTTCCAGGTTTAGGACAGCTCTGCTGTGCCTCAGACTTGATGCTGGTGACAGTGAAGGGGATTTTTCTTTGGGTAACTTTGTGGAACGCAAGGGTCTGGATTTTGTGTTACAGTGAAGATCTAGTCATGGTGTGTTACAGCAAATAGTCAACTTAAAATCATAGACCGGTTTGGGTTGGAAAGGACCTTAAGATCACCCCAACTTGCACGTCTGCAGGTGTTTAGAACATGCTTCTCAACTGACATGTCTCACAGACCTCAGAATCATGGTGAATACCTTGGTGGTCCGTGGTGGAAGGTTAAAGAGCCAGTGTGAGGTGAGACATGGATGGGGGTAGTTCGCCCTGAAGTATCTCTCAGGTGGATGCAGAGTGAGCATATCCAGTGAGGAGCAGGCTCATCTGAAGCCTGGGATTGGCGTGGTGGATCTTGCCAACTTCAGACATCTCTGAGTTGATGAGCTGCCTTTAGTCATGCTGTTAACCCACAGCAATAGCTTTGAAGGACACGCTGCTAGTGATACACCTGCCAGTTTCGGTCAATTCCATAACTGAGCTGGGTTCAGATTTAAACAGGGGAGATTTAGGTTAGCTATAAGGAAGTAGTTCTTCCCTGTGAGGGTGCTGAGGCACTGGCACAGGGTGCCCAGAGAAGCTGTGGCTGCCCCATCCCTGGCAGTGTTCAAGGCCAGGTTGGACACAGGGGCTTGGAGCAACCTGCTCTAGTGGAAGGTGTCCCTGTCCGTAGCAGGGGGTTGGAGCTGGATGAGCTTTAAGGTCCCTTCCAACCCAAACCATTCTATGACTAAGGTGACTGCTCCGGTCTGTGCCAAGCAGATGTGTAGCCCTTTTGTTAGAAAGAACTGTTTCTGTAGCTCTTGAACCTTTGGTGCCTGTTCAGAGAACTCTGTTCCCCTATTGCTCTATGGCACTCCTTTGTGGAAGGAATGCTTGGAGCAGTTTGGATATACATCAGTGCTGCCAAAAATTCCTGAGAGAAGTGGGGATGTCAGGGAGTGCCTGGGGAAGACTTTAGTTCAGAGACTTGCTTCTGAATGCTGGAAGACAGGAGGTGAAAGGTTTTCTGAGCTGCAAGAAGGTCCATCCCTTGTAAGCGTAGAGGAGAGGTACTCCTTGCTGTAAGCATGTTGGCTTGTAACTGCATGTCAGTGTTAATCAGCAGAGAAGCTCTCTGTGACAAGCCTGTCTCTGTCTTTATATTTGCATGTATTTATGTGAGGATGGCCCTGATGGAGCACTGCTCAAGTTCTAACTCTTGAAGGAGGAGAGGAGGTTAAATGAAAGTCAGGGAGCTGATTCGATCAAGATGTTCTGGGATTTTCCAGTCTGGCGGATTCATTTCCTTGCAGAATGATAACTGAGTGTATCTGAAGAGGTGAGGGGGAGACTGATTTAGATCATATCCATTACCTGTCAGCAAATAGTGCTGCATGCAGCTGCAGGGAGTGAAAGCAGTGCATCTGACACCACTGGTAGCTCTCCTCTTTGATTCCTAATGAGAGCTACTGCTTGTGCTTGGGAAGCTTTCCTGAAGCTCACATGAGCTTCGGGAAAACTTGGCAGGGAGAGGAACCTGTGGAATGTGTGCAATGGTGCTTGCGGGTAAGGGCAGCTAATAGAACAGTTAGTTACACAGTACATCTTACTACAGACACCTATCCCTGCAGTCACTGACAAAACCAGCATGATCCAATATCCCAATATTAATCTCTGTATGGCAAAGAGCTGTCTGAGTTATCAGCTCCCAGCTCAAAGCAGATACCTATCTTTTTAAATAGGAAAATAGGCAACAAAAGAATTCCAAGCTTAAGGAACTTCTGTTTCCCTGTTAACAGAGTCATATTAGTCTGTAATGAGTCGTGGGGAGAGATTTAATACTTATTTGAGGGGATAATTTACTGTAATTCCCCTCCTTGGTATGCTTATATAGGTGTTTAGGATCTGATGTTGGAGGAGAGAAATAAAAGTTGGGAATAGTGTAGTTCTTGTAGCATGTCTTCTTCTGACTTGTCCTCAGGATGTTGGCAAACCAGCTAAAGCCTGGCTGCAAGAGCTATGGAAAACAGGAATTCCCAGTGGAATGTGTTTACCAGATTGGCCAGCAATGGATGTGCAAGTGTGCTGCTGGATCTGGGCTCAGTTAATGGTGGGAACAGGAAATCTAGTGCTGCTCACTAGTCCTTCAACTGGTGAACATCCATGCTGTGGTGTGACTTAGTTATAACTTCTCTGCAGTTCACTTTGTGGTTCTAGTGTTCTCTTCTCATCCCTGTCTGGCCTTCCTGCTTGACCTTTGTTTGCCAGGCCTTAGGAATTCCATTTATTGTGTGGGAATAGACTTTTAATCCTGCCATGTTAACCCACGTGCACTGAGATGTGGCGACAGCCTTCAGCCTGAGTGCAGTTAGGCAGCAGCTTAGATGCAGTCCTAAATGCTGCTCTGTCGTCTTGAAGGACTCGCATTGGAGCTGGTACATTCTGTTTTGTCTGAATGTGCATGGAACTTACCTCCCAACTCTTTGACAAGTCAGAGCTGTGGCAGTGCTGTGAGGCTGATTAATAAGCAGGGCTTGAAGTATTTTTCTAAGATTTTTTATGGGAATAGCTCTCAGCAATCAAGATATAAAGAGATCGTCTTTGGGTTGATTTCCTGATGAAATAAAATGCAGAGTATCTTGTGCTCAGTCTTCTGAGGATGTAAAACTTGTTTACAGTGGGTGGAGGTTGTGTTGCATGTGCAGTTTTACTTCAACAGTGTTTAGGGACTGAATGTTAATAGAAAACCAGCTTTGAATAGTCAATGGCATAATACAAACCAGTGTCAGGGTTTGGAGGGGTGTGCATGGGCCTTAGATTGAAGATGCCATAAAAAAGACATCTTAGAGGGTTCTGGATTGTGTCAGCTTACTAAAATGCTCAGAATTTGGGCTAGAGGCTTTCTCAGTGCAAGTTAGCAGAAGATTTGTCCTTTACTCTTAGTAGTCTCCCATGGAATGAACCCTGTAGCACACCAGCCCTTCCACTGGAATCATAGAATAGTTAGGGTTGGAAAGGACCTTAAGGTCTTGTAGTTCCAAGGGATTTTCATGTTGAAGAACTGTTCCCTGCTGCATTTGGATGCTGCTAGCACCACGTGGGCTAAGGAGAGAATGTGGCATATGAGGAATATGTAAGTAAGAAGCAGTTGTTCTCTTGCCTTGGGAATCTTTGCTAAGCACAGCTGCGAGCCCACAGGGATTTCTTAGCTGACAACCTATTTTGCAGTTGTTCTCCCGTAGCACGTGCTTATGGTTCATGAGTGATGGTGAGAACTCTCATTTCATCTGGTGATCTCAAACATTGGAATCATGAACTAACCTCACCTTCAGAGGTGATATTCCTGAGTAATGTTCCCAATTCAGTGACAAAAAATGGCATTACAGAAAGCAACTGGCTGGTAAGAAGGTGGTGGCTGAGCTGGGAAAGGTGTTTCCATGCTCTTTAGCCTGTCCTATGGCTGTTACTGTCCTGTGCTGTGGGATGATGCTGTGTCTATGCACAAAGGACGTTATGTAGCCTGTGTGTGTCTCCAAAGCAGATGTTAAACAATTGTCCTGTTTTCCTAGTGGGGTTTAGATTCTTTCTTTCCAATGAGGAGACCAGAAATGAGACCATTTGAGGGACTATATGGTTAAGAGTAAATAAAAAAACAGAGCACACATATCTGGTTTTATCCCCTGAGTATTTGAAGGATGATATGATGCAAAGGTACCAAGGTACCAAGTATCACAAAAACGGAGGGTGGAGTTTAGGGTTTGGAGACACAGAACAAGATGGTCTGTGCTGGTGGCTTCTTCCAGCACGGCAAAGAAAAGTCAGTCTGGCCACGTATGACTGAAGGGGGCTCTCTCTGGTATCTGAGGTATATGGTGTATATATATGGCATCACTTTGTAGTTAGTGAGCCTGAGCTGTTTGGCAGAGCTGAGGGGGATTTATTTACATGCAGTTTTATTTTCAGCCTTCTTCCTGTTTTGACACCTCTTGGCAATTTTCCTAAGTGCTTAAACTGCATGTTACTGTGAAGCAGGTTTTTAAGCAGCTCCATGTTTAAATTGGGTAACGCTTATTTACTGTTTGACTCGTGGCTCTGACAGCATTCCTTTCTCTAAAGGATTTCTGCTAAATGAGTTATTTCCCACACTTGCATCTTCTTTTCCATTTCCTTTCCTTTCTGTGGGTGTCAGTCACAGCTCTTGAGGTAAAGCATGTTTTTAGAAGGTAAATGTTGCTTGACACTGTGTGCGTGATAGAAAGGGCAGAAAACAGAAGGTGGCTGAGGAGAACGTTGCAGCATTTAGCTGCTGACTGGCACAGGCAGCTGAATGAGGACTCTATTACATTTACCCTCTTGTTTCCCAGTAGGAGAGACTGCATTGATGAAGCAGTGATAGGCATGTGCCCAACTAATGGTATCTCTAGGAAGAGGCTTCAGGTTGCCAATGATAAACAGCTCTAATGCAATGAGCTTCTCCATACCTGCGATCCATACTTCCCATCCACAGGTTTGCTTGTCCCCTGCTTTACCAGTAGACTAGATTTTAAGTAAAGAAAACTGGTTGCATTGCTTGAAGATGATTTCTCCCCAGCATGCTATGAGGACTTAATCTTCATGCCAACCTCTCTGTTATTGTGAGATAGCTTCTTTTGCACTGTCTGAACTGAATTCCTCTAATCTTAATTCAAAGATGTGTGTTTCTTAGCTCAGGCAAAAGTATACACATAGTAAGTCATGTCTGTTAAATGGATGAAATAAAACAAACTGGAGTTCTCACTGCTATATGTGAGACTTAGCCACTAAATTGCTTCCTTCTGCCTACATGGTTCTAAATGCTAAGTGAAAAATACTGTATATTGACAACTGGAGCACAGTCTCTTTCATCTGAGTCCTGTCTCTTGTTCTCAGCTCTTTCTGCTCCTATGAAACACTTAGGAAGTCATTGTCAGGCTCAGAAACATTTTGAGATAAGGCTGGGTCTCTCAGGGAGACAGACAGAAAACATCCCTGTGCCTGAGAATGAAAGCTGGCTGACATGGAACCTGATCTGCTGTCCCCTTTTTGGGCTGATATTGTCTGCTGGTGGCTGAGGCATACTTGGAATTGTAATTCGGATGAGCCCTGTTTTGTGTTCTTGGCCCGAATATCTTTATAGCCTAAGCACCGCTTGAGTGTTGCTTAACAGTGTGTCTCTAGAGCGCTGCATGGACCTGGGATCTTGTAAAGCTTTCATAGGCTGATCCCTTGCCTCCAAAAATACAAACTTGGGCAGAAGAAAGAGCTTCAAAACAGCTCCACAAACCCCACATTTGATTTCTTTGAGTTTGGTGGAACAGAGCTTAAACTTCACACGCGAGCTTGGGATGTTTCCAAGCAGAGGATGGAGTGTAGGGGCGAGGGTGACTCTCCTTTGTATGGTGATGCTGTTGTGATTGAAAGCTTGGAACTGGTAAGTGGTGATCTTGAGATTTCCTCTGTTAGACCTCCTGGTCACAAAGGGCTTCTGGCCTAAACCTCTCTCGAGTGGCCTGTGAGGCCGGGTCAGAGCAGCACAGCTACTCCCTTCCTCCTGCTGAGCTGCTCTGGTGTGAGGAGCTATTTCCATCAATGAGCTGCCCGGTGTCAGGATGGGCAACAGAAAACCCTCCAAGAATTGGAGCTTGCCTGGATCTCGGTGAGGACAGTGCCTTCTTTCCATCGGAAGGAGTTTTGTCTCTTTAAGACTGCTTTGCCGAGCAGAAAACTATTCCAAGCCAAGGAAAATAGGGCTCCTTTGGTAATTGGAAGTTTGCTTCCAAACAATCCATAACAAATGCCATAAAGTACCAATCTATTCAGAGAATTAATTGGAGACACTTAGGAGAAATTAATAATGAATGTTCAAGTGAGAGTTTCCTTTTGAGCTTTGCATCAAGAACATCAAGGCAAAGTAAACAGCAGAGGAATTAGAGTAAAGCAGACAAACTGTGGGGGGAAAATTAGGTATGCAAAGTAGGGAAGTGCATAAATCTGCATGTTATTAATTGGGGGAGAGTTCCTGAAATTATCATATGGGCTGAATATTAAGTGTAATCAACACAAAAATGAAACAGAGAGGTGCTATTTGGGGGAAGATGGTACAGCAAAAGCAACTTCAGATTAGAAACCTCTTAAACATACACCTATTGTTTTGCCTCCTACAACCCAGTGTTTGTCTTGAGGTATTTTAGCTTAGAAACAAGTAATTCACCTTCTGGCTCTTTTCTGTGCATGCCGAAACAGCTTCTTCAGGCCATGCTGTGAATGGTATCTCTGCTGCTGGAATTTGGGGTCTGTTTTTCAGGTGTTTAAAGCACTTGGAAGGAGATGATGTGAACAGTGCATTTTACAGAGGATCTCCTCTTAGAATTCATTATGAACAAAGGACAAGAATATATTTGGAAAGAATTTGGGTAAACGTGTTACTAAGCCTGGATGTGCAACACTCACAGCTTCATCTCAGGGCTTGGGTAGCACTGTCAGATGGAGAGCAAAGCACAGGCTACATTCTGTAGCCTTCCTATATGCTGTTACCTTGACCGATGCCATTGGGTGTCCTGGAAATGCTGGAGAACATAGTTGGTAACACAAAAATTGGCTGAATCTTAACTAATGGCTCTTAAATGAGTTGTAAAATTGCTCTGTCAGTTGTTAGTGCAGTAAAGTCATTTGATGTTCATCAGCCTGGCTGAGGAGTTAGCTAAAAAAGCACCAGCTTAGGAGCTGTTCCTGCATTTTCTTTTCATATATCTCTTTCTTTTCTTCCTCCTTCAGGCATAAAGGTGTTTACTGAAATGCCCAAGAACTTGGATTTATTTCCCACCCATCACTTGGTGATAAACTCGCATTATTCATAAGGTAGCATCTTCCAATTTATCTTTTGCAAATAGTGTTCTTCAGGAGCATGTTATGAGCTATCCAATAATGAAACTCTTGTGCTTAGAATTACTTGCAGCTTGCTGCTGTTAGGAAGAGTCTGTGAAATTGGTCCTACCTTAATTCTTGTGTGATGAAGTTTGAGGATTTAGCTTTGCCCTCTGGAAATGCAACAGAGGGGTTCTGTGTTACTGCTCATAATATAGCTGGGAGATGGCCATCTAAAACTGGGAGTCATACCAAGGTCTTCTGTGCGTCCAAGGCCAAAAGTCTCTTCAGAGTGCCCAGAAAGTCTGGAGAGACCTGTCTCACCAGTGCTCTTACTGCTGGATTGTGGAGCTGTGTTGGTTCTCTCTGGCTTGGAGACATGTATCCTGCAAGCAGCTGAACCATCTTAGTTTCCTGTATTGTCAGCTTGGGGAGAGGGGTAAGATGTGGAGTGTCACCTTCAGAGCAACTGGTGCCTAAAAGGATAAAACTGGCCTGTAGCTGTTGGAGCTGTAATGACTTTGCAATAATGTTCTCTTTTATATTCTATGATTTTGAATGTCCTTCTCCTGTGTTACATTAAAGAGAATACCCTTGAGATGCTGCTGACCAGATCCTTGTTATGCTGTTCTTGATGAATGGCATCATCTCCTTCCCTTGATGTCAATGTATGATTGTGTTCCACAGCTTGCCAGTCTCAATGTTCACACTGGAATTGTCACAAGGAATGCAATGTAAATAAGAAGCTATTTAAGGAGCTATAGTGCAGCAAAGCAAATGGCAAATGCCTGCTTCTGTGCTCTATCATACTGGTATTAAATCCCCATGTAATATGTGTTTTTTCCAATTAAGTTTGAAGTATCACTTACATTATTCTCAAGCCAGGGATCTAAAAACTGAACTTTGCCAAATACATGGCTTGACTGAACTGTTAAAGGAAAATCTTTTGGGCTTTGTGCATTTCTCTGGAAAAATTGCTTAGGAGAAGTATTATAATGGATGAAACAGGAAATTAATGTGTGGCTGTGTTAGAGTAAGTGTGAAGAGATGAAATTTCTGCTGCCTCACATTTTATTATGAGCTTGAAATATGACAGTGTTAAGATGTTAAGGCAAATGACAGCAGGATTCCTGAACAGGCTTCAAGGAGGGCGGGGAATAGAGATGGGAACGAATCCAGAAGGGACCCTTCTTATTAACATCATTTAGTTGTGTACTTGCTCTCCCCTTTTCCAGCCCTGTCTGTCTAGTTCAGAATTGATATCCTGCCTGTTGCTCCATCTCCTCATGGAAGTCCAAGAGCTCTGGGGTGGCATTCAAAGTTCAGGTGAGAAAGGGATGATTATTTATGCAGGGAGGAGTTTCTAATTGGACGCCTTGTTGGGCAGTGACTCCTCTTAAAAGAAATGATGGGGACTGCTAATGGAGAGAAGTTGCAATCCCGTTACAAATCAATCCTGCTTGAACCAGAGCACCTCTGATTGATAGTAATAGAATTGCTCTTCCTGGAAAAGCTTTGTGTACATCCAACAGGAATGGTAGCACCAGCTGAGGTCATGTTTCTGCAGGCTTATGAGAGCTACCTGACATCTCTGAGTCAAGCTTTCACCAACCTTACTAGACCAGCCCTGTTTTGTCTCTACATGTAGCACCAAATTGGCACGAGATGTGATAATACCTTTTCCTACTGAGGTTTCCAAGTGCTTCAGTGTCACTCTAAAATGTAAAAGATTATGTGTAAGGACAGGGAAAGGAGACAATGTAAGTGTGCAGAAGACATGCTGGAACAAAGACAGGAGCTGGTAACCAGCTGACAGTGCTGTCAAGTCATCCCTGTATCAGGATAACTGGTTGCTGGCGACAGCCTTGGATAAATGTCCCCCTCTGAGGGACTGTGCATCACTAATGGCACCTACCAGCTGGTCTTGTATAACCAAGACAGAAATCATGACAAACTTCACCCTGTAAGTTCAGAATGAGCTGTAAAACCCCACTGCAGAGATGACTGCCTGTCATCTTCTGAGATTCACTTTGCTCTCTGAATTCCAGGCATGAAGAACGATGCAAAGGCAGAAGTTGAGCTGTCATCGTGCTGGCAACACAGCTTTGAGAAGACACCTCTGAGCCTTCTTTAGAGGCCGTGGACCTGGAACCTTGCTCTACAGTCTTCCGAGGGAATGAAGGAATACTGCCACAGCACAGGCTTATGGAAGAGTTGATGTGGAAGATGTAAAACATGTTATTTACAGCCTGCACTAAGGATTTGTGAGATGAGTGTTGGAAGCTCAGGTGCTCTCTCCATGTGCCCTAATTTTGGACCAGTGGGAGGAAGAAAGAATGAAGTAGGTTTTTCCATGAGTGATACTTTCCTATAGTTCCAAGAACTGGGTCATGAGTTGAGTTTCAAGATTGTACCTGAACATGTAGTACTTCCCTGCTGCACAGTCAGAGCTGTACAGCTGCAAGTCTGGTTTTCCCAAGAAAAAAGCCTGTTTCCATTGTGGGGGATTATATTTCTTTCCATAAAAGATGAGATCCCATGCTGCTCATTTGTGAGATAACTAACTCCTCTCGTGGCTCTGCTTTGACACTGATTGGTTATGGCAAGGCTTAACCTTTCTGTCTTGCCTCCAAAAGTGCCTCTTAAATTGTTTACCTTGGTATTGACTTTGTGGAGACGCAGTTACATATGGGCTAAAGAATTTGCACAGTGTATCAATGTCTTCTGCTGCTTCTTGTCTTCTCATAAGTGCTTTTTGCATGGTTTAACTGGCTAACGTGCCTTTTTTATTCTGGAACTAGAGATGTTGAATGTCAGTTGATCCCTTCAAGCTCCAGTTTGCTTGAGATCTGCCCTCTGGTTTCTGTGTGCTGGGTCTGAAGGTAGTTTTTAATGTAGTGTTAGAACTGAATGGGTCTTCCTGATTTTGTTAGAATCCCGGAATCAACCAGGTTGGAAAAGACCTTTAAGATCAGCAAGTCCAACCATTACCCCAGCGCTGCCAAGGCCGCCACTAACCCATGTCACTGCGGCCTCATCTGCACAGTTAGGGCTCTGTTTTCTGGCTTTGCCAGAGATCAGTGGGGAGATGCGGCATAAAGATGCTGGTTGTGTGCTTCCTTCCTGGTGCGGTGTGGTCCCTATGGCATGGGATTGCCCTTATGGAAGCAGGTGACCTAGTAGCAAGTCCTGCAAGACTGTTCCAGAGCCTCCTACCCAGTGTTGTTCCCCAAGTCCCTTTGCTGCAATGCTGGAGTGTGCAATGCATCTGTGGACTGCCTTGCCAGAGGTGGAACAAGAAAACAAAAAGCTTTTAATGTGTTGAGCATGCTGCCTCCGTCCCCCTGTGACCCTACAGCAGCACCTAATGTGTTTGTAAAGAGAGAGCTGAGCTGGAGCTTGTTCATTAGTGTCCCTGCTTGATCCCAGTGGCTGGTGCCTGCTTGTCAGGTCAGATGGACTGTGAAAGGAGGCAGAAGTGCTGCCTTTCCTAATGAACTGTCTCAAATGAGTACCAATTACAGCATGAAACCAGCTCCACTCCTGAACCAGCCACATGCCGCTTTAAGGGCTAGTGCATTACAGATGGCAAAGGCGAAAGAGCCATCGGCAGGGAGCAGTTGTAGCACAGTGGCCTTGCTCTTGGTTTGGGCTGGCTCAAATGGTCAGGAGGGGGAAGAATGAGTGTAGAACCATGAAGGAACGGCATGAGTTCACATTTCCTTGTCAGGACTGGCATTTATAAGCTTGTAAAAGAAAGCAAGCTCAGTCACAGGTAATTTTTGCTTGATATTTGACTTGGGTGTGAGGAAAAGAAAAGCAAAGATGTGGCAGTGTTTAAATGCTTCCTGAAAACTCCATTTGAGGCAGGTATTTAGCTTGAGTTAAACTTCGCTAGGATGATATCTCCAGCAAGCAGCCACAGAAGCAAGAACAGCTGCTTGTCCTTCATCCTCAGCTGATGGGACCTCTTCAAGGAGCATTTTCCAGGCAAGGTTGTATCAGTCACTCTTACCCTTGCAGCAAGCTGCTAACATATGCATCAGGCTATACTATACTACCAAAGCACAGATGGTTCTCTCATGCCACTTGCTTTAGGCACTGGGCTTCTTTTCTGTCTTTTCAGTTGGATTAATACTTCGGAGAGAGTATTTGGCAGTGAGGAAGGGAGAAGAAGCTGCGTGATGTTGGTTGGACTCTATGTAAAATAACACCAAAAGCTCATGTAAGTAACACTCCCAGCTTTTCTAGGCACTGTGCATAAACCTTGGTGTGTGCTACGTGTGGTTTCTTTCTATATGGATGCTAAAGGAATATGCGATTCCCCTAAATACCATGTTCCTGTGCCTGAGCCAGCCCACACTGGGAAATGCTCTGGAATACCCCCCGCTGCCTTGGAAAATTGGGCAGTTGAGACAATATACACTGTTTGCTATAGAAAATACACTTGTAGTGAAACCTAATTCAGTCGTGGGAGTGGGAAGTTGTTCTAATGTATGGTAATGGAGCAGGAATCCCCCGTCATAGAGAAACTCTTCCCCTGTGAATGCCTTGCTTGGGAAGGCTCAGCAGGGGCAGGAAATGCAGGAAACCAGGTTGGTTTGTTTCCCTTTCACCTCGATCATCTGGAATTACTTTGCTGTGTGCTATTGAGTGTTTTCCAGTACTACTTTCTTCTGCAGCTCCCTTTACTCCAGTGATCATCTGGGGGGGGGAAACCCAACCCACAACTAAAGAATTAGTATCTACACAGGGGAAGTAATTGTAGATAAATTCCAGACCCGAGATTTCCTTTCCTTTGCTAACACATTGCCTCAGAAATAATGGACTGAGTAACTGCTACCGAAGCAGAATGCAGAGCTTGTGCCTTTAGTCGTAAAGGAATTGATTGTTGGAATGTTTTGTTCTTGGATTGCTCTGTAATTTGCTAATGTTGCTCCAAACACGGCGGCTGCAGTGAGGAAATATGATCACATTCTGCCTGCTTTAGTCTCTCTTCACTGGTTACCAGTTCATTTGCAGTTGATTTTGGCAGTTCTTTTAATTTAAATTTGATTCTGGGTGCTTGTAGTCTCATTTCTCAGTTGCTCTATTGTTATGCAAAACAACGCATTTATCAGCAAAGGACTTCGTTCTCTTCTAGCACTGGTGAGAGGCAAGAGCCTCCTTCAGGCTGTTCCCTTGACCTCTGTGGGCTGTCTGGAGCCTTCCTTAGAATCATCCATTCTGAGTGAGGATTTACTCCATGGTTTGGGTGTGACACTGGAGATGAGACATGCTGAAACCAGCCAGGAGGGTTTGGGCTACCTGGTTGTGACCTGGAGAATCTGAAGGACCGGGAGTGAAACTTTGTGTTCTTGCCTTTACATTGTGGAGCTGATCTGCTGTGGTCTTAAGAACTGCAGCCTTCATATACAAGAATACATCAGTAGCCTTATTCTTCCCCTAAAGAAGGAATGCTAAGCTTAGATTTCCTTAGGTTTCACTGCTACATGATGCATTTTATCCTACTAAGGGCAGCTTATTCTCTATTAGCTAGGGTGCAGAGCTCTTTCCAGAAGTAGGACAGACTTGTTAATTCTCTTTGGGCCCCTTGCTGCTGTTCTTTCCCCCAACCACTGTGTTCTTTTGGTTATTAATAGTTGTTCTTATTGCCTTAAAAAGAGCTGGGTTTCCATACCTGCTGTGACATTCAAAAATGATAGCATCGTTCTTCTGAACTTGTATTGCTCGGGCTTTGGTGGGAGTTTGAACTGTAATTTTCCTGTTCTAATTCATTTGATACTGAAATGGCTTTTGGGCTGGTAGTACACATCTTGGTGTTCAAAAGTACAGGCTGAAGAAGGAAATAAAACCCCCTGCTTGGAAAATTATTCTCTTGTACTTGTCCTTGAATGCAATTCATTTCTCAGGGTTCTTTCTCAGCTGAGATCTCACAGCCCCAGCTCCCAAACCTGTGTTTTGCTGCTCTTGTCTCAGTGTGGAACGTTGAGCTGCAGTTCAGTTTCCTGAAGGGGCTCAATTCTTGCCCTTCCAAAGACTGCAATGTCAAAAGGGACTCAGAATATGAAAACAAGTGATTGGGAACATGAGTCGCCATGGCAGCCCAGCCAGCCAGCATTAGGGCTTTGCAAACTGGCATTAGGAGGGGAAACACTTCCCATTTGGTCAAGCATCAGTCCTCTAACACATCATCTGCTTCAGAGTTTACAGGAACCTGTGGCAAAGCCAATACAGCTCTTTTAGTAACAAGTACCTGTAAACCACCTGAAAATCAGCTTATTCTGCTGTTTAGCATCTTATGCTGCCTTGGCCTTTTGGCTTCTTTTTCCTTAAACACCAACAACTCTTCCTAATGCCTTTAAAGGAAGGGGGGGATTTAGCGTGACCATAGCCTGGGTGTCCAAAAATCCATTTCCTTGATGCACTGTGGATACTCCATATGATTTCAGAAAAGCCCATTTAATTCCCTATTTCAGTGTCCAGCATGGAAAAGGAGGATAATAGTGGCTGCCTAAGCACCTAGCCTGGGATATGGTAAACCTTTGTTTCAGGCTGGCTGTCAAATGGCTCTTAATCTCTTCAGAGATAGGATTTCACAGTGCATCCCTTCTTGATTTCTCTTGAAATCAGCATTGTTTATTGCTCCAAAGCATAAGGAGTCTGCTTCTTTCTAGCCTGTCAGCAGCCACTAAGACATTGAGCCTTTGCTCTGTTTTCTACCAAATGACACAAGGAATGCAGGTTGTAGGAATGTACCTCTCAGGAGACATGCCTCTAGGAGCACAAACTCTAGCTGGAGCCATCAGAGCAATGCTTGCCTTGCAGTTCTTGGTGTAGAGACCACTAGATGGACATCTGCAGGTCAGTGAGTTGTGCTGCCTCTTGCTATAACCTGCCCTGGGGAGGAGGATGGAATTCATCTGCTCCTACACTTCTGACAGGAGAACTCTGTCCAGCCCGTGTGTGTTGAACTTGTCAGTCTTAATGATCAAAGACCATTTCTAAGCTTGACTGGTAAAGCTAAGGCTTGTTTTATGTTTTCCTGAGTCTGCAGCGATAGCATTCCAAACCACTGAGTCTTCACTAGCTTTTATGTCATGCTGTAAATCAAGTCTTCACTTTAGAAAGACCAAAACCTGTATGCCAGGCTTTACAGAACAAGCTAACCCCAAGTCTATAAGAGTTCTTTGAAACATAGCAGACTTTGAATTGGATCCACCTTCATCATAATAACTTGAAATGAGGCCAGACTCAGTGTTGGATGGCTCAGGATGGGACTTTTTAATGCTGCTTTGGGCTCACAGTGCCCAAACGTAAAAACTTGGTGGTGAGTATCTTAGAGATCTCAACTTCATACCCCAAATGAAAACTCGCATCCAAGAAATGTGGGAAGTCAAAACTGGTGAGGATGAGAATTTCTGGACATAAGCAGCTGTTTAGGATCCAGATAGGAATCCTTGCTCACATATTCTGCTAGTGTTCTGCATTTCTATCCACTTCATGTGGCTCAAAATGACAAGGTTAAAGCAGTAACTTGCTAGATGATCAAACCCTGCTTCACAATTCAAATGACTTGGTAATGTTCAAGATCATGCTAATGAATTACTCTGCTCTTGCTCAAGCCAACAAAACAGAACACAGAAGACTTCTGGACAAGCAGAAAGGAATACTTGAAAAGGGCAGCCTAAAGAGCAAAGCTGACATGGATCCTGTACCTTGGGCAGCCATTCATATGCCTGTGAAGTGAGGTTGTGATGTCCTGTTACCCCAAAACAAATAGCTGCGAGTAAAAGGTGATGGGAAACTTGGGATTTAGCCTTTCACCACCAGATGTGAAGCCAGATGTGTAAAGCTTTAATCACTGTTGCTGTGGGCTACTTTGGTACTAGTGACCATTTGCTCAGAGGCAACATGTCTCCCTCTGAGCTTGTAAAGTCCTAACCTGAAGAGAACGTGTGCATGTCACTTGTATCCTGCCTTGTCCCCACTGTCAGTGCTGTGTAGATGGCCAGATGTCACACTTGGAGCTGGGGATACTCCAGAAGGAAAGGGACAGACATTCTGTGCTTTTCCTGGCTTGGAGGCAGTGCCAGTTTGGAGTTCAGTGCTGTGCAATGCCAGCTGTTGGCTGCTGTGCAGCTAAATGCATCGCAAAGGGGAAGCTAGGGTCAAAGCCAAACTGGCTTCTCAGAACAAAAGCCGCAGCAGTTGGTGGTATCACAAAGCATTTTGGCTGTGGTCTGGCTGCAGAGAGCCTTTCAAAATCAATGCTAAACTATTTGTCAGGGCTTAGTCAATTGAAAGACTTTAAGATAGGAATGGTACATCCCTTATAGTTATCAGTACCACACGATCTACTTCATTAGAAGGGACTGGGAGGTTTGTCTGGAGAAGGAAGAACTTGAGTGAAATCTATCTTCTGGTAGAAGATGGTGTGAGTGACTGTGGCTTTTAAAGGAAAACTGAGCACAAAATCCTAAATACAAAATGTTTTGCTTTTGAAGTGGAAACCAGAATGGGTAAATAGCTACAGAAAACAAGGATGTTGGTTTCAGGCCTTTTTCTCGCTACCAAATGTTCTTCATTCAGTGGAATTTCACTACTCTTCCTTCCTTGAAGTTCCAGTAAGGGAATCTAGCATGGGAGTTGGTATTAATCTTTCCTGTGCAAGCTGGATGATGTGGAATGAGTGCAGCTATTAGAGGCACTGACACATCTTCCTAGAAGAGATTTGCTGCTGCTGTGGTGGTGGCTGCAGGATTGGAACGCTTGAAAGTCTTTCAGGGCTGATTTCCAAACAGGAAATTCCCGGTCCCATCTATCAGGTTTGGGGTTATTTTGACTGAAAGTGTCCTGATGAAAAGCACTTTTGAAGAAACAAGGGTCCAGATTCTGCTGTACTTGCTCATGATGAAGAATAGTTAGAGCAGTAAAAGTAGATTACTGGCCCAGAATTGAGTTTCCAAGTGTTAAAGAAAATGCCCATGTCCATCGCCATGGGTAAAGAACGGTTCCAAATGATCCTGAAGTGTGGGAAAGGAATTCATTGCTACCTTCAGGAGTCATGGCCAACCGTTGGAGGTCAGCTGCAGAATCTCCTCAAGGGACTGCTGAGGGAAGTGGTGAGGCAGGAATGGCAGTGCTGTGATAGGAAGAGGCTAGATGAAGATAAACGAGGAGTTGAGACAAAAGAGATAAAACCAGAAGAGTGTGAGGGAAACTTCGGGGTTTGAATTGGATCACAGTAACAAGGCAACTCATCTAAGCTGGGGATTAAATCCTGTCACAACGCTGAAAGGTACAAAACCAACCACAACTCCACTCTAAAAATCAAATGCTGCTTTGTAAGCAAGGTGAATTGTTGTGAAAAGCTGTGCTTGGGTTTGATTTTAAGGCAAATGCAGCTCAAAAGGGAAAGAACTGGGGAGAAGCAGGCACTGAGTTTGCATTTTACAGTTAACATGAAGTGATAAAGAATGAAACCAGAAAGCCTTTGCAATGAAACATTTTCTTTCTAACAGTCAGTGAGCCGATAATGCTCTATGCTAGTCTGTCTCTGTTGTTTGAGGAGCTCCCCTACTACTCCAATAGCCAGGAACCAGTGAGATATGCTGTGCCAGGAGATGCTCAGAGGCTTGTTTGACACACCTGCTATGGCAGTGCTGATAACAGGGCAGCTCTGCTTTGATGGAGTCCTCTCAGACAAAGCAAATGGCCCAGGAAGAGGGGAAAGTTGCAGCAGAATTAATTGCTACCTGGCAAACAATTTCATGCTAGGCTAAACAGGGATTAGAAACCTCCAGGGGCTGGTTCCCAACCCACGCTTTGGGTTTAGAGGGGTGTGTATGAGAGAGAAATAGCAGGGAGTTGCCTCAAGATGTGACTACAAGCCTCTCCTATAAATAAGACACAGTTTAGGCTGGTCTGAACTAAATAAAACTCCTGTGGGACAATTGGCTACCGATAATAAACGAAGCACTTGGCTTCCTGCTGTGGTTTCTTAGGGATATATGCAACTTGGGCATGGGAAAGGGATAACAGAAGACCACCAAGAGAGGGAGTGAATGGGAGGGTATCTTAGTACCTTACAGATAAGGATGTAACAGAGGGTCCAAAGCTGTACACAGACATTTAAAACAAAGTCATCTACTTGATCTCTGAAGGGCTGTGCAGTGTTTTAGCCTGTGAATGAATGTTTCTGCTTTATAATATGCACTTTGGCATTTAAAGCAGCACACAGAAGAAAGATTCTTTCAAATGCAGCACTTCTATGGATCAAATGCTCACTGATAGTGTCCTCTCTAGTGCTATCGCGATGCTTGCTGCATGGAAATAGCTTTTTTTTTAAGGGGTTAATAGGGTAGTATGTTTTGAATTCATGCATTTAATATTGAGGTACTACAAACAGCAGATGGAACTGGTTACTTGCAGGGATGCTCATGTTGAATAGGAGGTCCTGAAGTTAGGGAGTTCTGGGACTCCGAGATCAGGTCCTGCTGTGCTGTGTGTTCTTTGAGCAAAGCACTAAAAGGAAGATCTGTAGAAGCTTTAGTGTTGCAGCTGCAGCTCTGCCACTCCTGGAAGGTAACTGGTCACAGAATGGAGCAGAAGCCGCTCGACTCCAGGTGGCTTTTGTCTCCAATTGAAGGCAAATCCTTAAATCTGGGGTAAACCCTGTCAAAATACACCAGTATGCTGTAATGCTTGAAGAGGGAGGTGTGTACCTTGGTTAGCACATGAGAGCACCCCAAAAATGCTCTTCCCTTGCTGGCATCGTGTGCCTCAATACCCCAGGTACAGTCGCTGCCCTGACGCACAAAGACTTTCTTGTGGGGAATACCCTGGGTGACGTGAGAGAGTTTGCAAACACATGGAACAGCTCTGGGAATGTGCTAGAAACACTGTTCCCTGCCAAATCTCAACCTTTCCTTCTGTTAACAAGGATTATTCAATGAGAAGCGCTAGAGCTTGGAAATGGAGATGTCTCATGTCTCACTTTGCAGCGCTTTCCAGACCCAGTTTCTCCATGGATCTTTAAGGAAAAACTTAAATGTACTTTTTAGTGCCACTTCCTGAATGGCATTGACTCAACAGCACAGAAAAAAGGCTATTATGTACAGCATAGCCTTTGTTCAAAGGAGCAGGCTATTTAACAATAACTTCAGAGCTCTAAGGCAAGCGAAGAAGCTTCATCTTTTCAGTTCCCTGTAACCAGACTGTGTGTAGCCCTGGAGAGTGTTCTGTATTCCCCCTGGAAATAAGGTTGAGATTCAGAAAGTCAATGGCAAAAGCTAACAGAAGCTATTGGAATGAAAAGAGGTCTGAATTAAACCACTTGAAAGAATAGAGTCGGAACAACTGGACCAAGCTTAAGGTCTTCAAATGCTTTTTTCATGCTTGCTAAACTGTCTGACACTTACAGGAAGCAAAAGTAAGACAAAGTAACTATCCAGGTCTTTAAGCTTGGAAATGAGAAATAATGGGTTTGGCCACACTGTGGAGGATAACTCAATAGTGTCTATCTAACACTGTTCTCTTCCTAGAGAAGAATTCTAGTTGTTACAAGGCACCTCTTGAACTCAAACTGTACTTGTACAATGCAAAACTTCCAGGAATAAGTAACATCCGGGCATCTGTGTCCAGAACTGCAAAATGAGTCCAAGCCACAGACTGAGAAGCCCCTGAAATCAGGATCCTGAAGTGGTCCGTAGTAGCTTAAGGAGGCCAAAAGCAGGTTTTCCTGACAGGGATTTAGTTTTAATAAATGTGCTTTTGTCCTGATCTCAGGGAAGTGGTGCAATAGGTCAGGGATGCAGAAAGAAACTAATGGGGACGGTGTCAGTTGCTCAAGGTCATGCTCTTTCCTTGGTTAAGTGCTTGCATACTGCTCTGCTGTAAGAACCTGAGCTGCATGGAGCTGTACATTGAACTGTGTCCTAAGCTGTTAATCCACCCCTGTCCTGGGTGGGCAGGCTCTGCTCTTGACTCTGGTAGAGTATATAAGTTATACAGCCCTTAGAATTGCTGCAATCTATGGTAAGGAAACCATAGCTGGGAGAGGAATGATGGCACAGTGACCACCTCTGACACGTTCTGTGCTGCCTGAAGAGCTACAGTCTGCTTTCAGCCACTCAGACACTGTGTGCATATGTAATGTTTTTGACTTGGAATGAAATTCCTGATGTGATGTGACTGGCCTGAAGTTCCTCCTCCTGGATGGACATGTTTGTTTCATCTGTCCTGTCAAAGCCAGTCCTTGCTTTAATCTGAATCTGAGGATTCCATTAGAAGCATCTAATTCAGGATGAAGAGGCTGAGAAATCACTGAGTGCCTCTCATGAGTTATGTGAGGTCCCTTCATATAACACTTGCAGCTTTTGATAGATTACCAGCCTGATGTTTTGAAAGGCTTTGGTCTTTCTCGTCCATGTTTCTTTTCAGTCATTCCATATTCTGTTCCTGGCACTCACTTCAATCTTTTTTCCTTTCAGCTGCTAGTTTGACCTTGGAGACTTCTGACATGGTCCAATTCCCCCAGCAAACACCTTTTACAAGGACTTGGCAGGGTGTAAAAGAAAGTTACTTCTGCTGCTTCTGGGTGACAGAATTGATCCTGGTTTCAAGATGATGTAGTAGGCTTTTAGCTTTTCTGTCCTCTGGAAGAAGAGACTTGCTTTTATGAAGGGGGAGCTGCCAAACTCTTTTCAGTATTTAAATCTCTGATCATTAGGTTGTGGCCTTTGTTTTGGTGCCTTGTGCAGGATGAACTATGATTGTATTAAGAATATAAATAAAACAATAATGGGAGTGGTGGGGTCACAAATAAACCAGCAAATTTGAGTCAGCAGCTCCTACTGCTTGTCTGCTGTAGCAGCAATCTTGTTTGCCAGTAAAATACAGGATGGGACCTCTCAAAAGAAGATCTGGTGCTGTTGGGAACCTTTTAACTTGTGATCCCTTCTGGGCTGTGGCCACTTGATGCATATAATAGTGGAACGTTGGGGTTACCTGGACTCTTGTTCTTGTGTTTTGCTTTGTGCTATTAAACCAGAGTTATCTCTTCCTAGTACTATTCACAGCCCTTCAAACTCTCACATGCGGAAAGAAGGGAGGAGAAACAACCCCCAGCTGCCATGCTCAACTGCCACTACTGTTTGTGTTCTATCTCTGTGCCACTGATTTCTTGGCTACTTCTATGAAGCAACTACGTTTTCCCAATATAGGGAACAATGCCATTTTCTCCTGTACCAAGTTTCTAGTCCTGTTGTATAGAAAAGAGGAATATATGTACATAATACATGCCCACTGTCAAGGATGGTGTTTCCAGATGTGTTCAACATGCAGCACACTAATTGGGCTACACTATAATAGAAGAGTCAATATTGAGGTAACATTCCTTCCCTGCGACTGAAATACTCTTTCACCAGAGTGTAGAAGCTTGTCTTTGCAGATAGCTGATGTACAGATACAACAGATCTATGTTTGCTTACACTCTAGCTATTATTCTGCTGCTACAGTTTCTGTATGAACTCCCCAGAGAGTTTTTGGTGGCTACTGTTGTTTAAAAGCCAAGCCAAAATGCTCCCCTCACTTCATGCTACAGTTTTGCACCAGGTTCTAATGGGCTTTTGTGGTTGCTTTATTCAAGGCTGGGAAAGGCTTCAGCTATTGGGGGTTCTCATTTGTTTTCTTCCTGCCAGCAAGAAATGAAGCTCCACTGGTGTACTATGTGCACAAACTGAGCAGGTTCTCCTAGGATTAGCAGGCACCACTTCACCAATATCAAGTGTTTGTTATCCCAGCCTGATACCACTGGAGATGGAATTCATCCCTGTGCCTGGGATTCCCGCCTGATATATATATGTTAGTTTAATCAGTTCAAACCTTTGCTGATCCTAACCTCTTCCAGCTTCTAATATGTTGATTAGCACTGCTTGTTGTGCTTTGCTCTCTGCTCCTGTATCAAGCGCTGGGCACTGTTATCCATCAAAACTACTTATTAGCAGGGACCGCCTGGGCTTCCTGCCTTAGCCTGGACAAGACACAGCCAAGCACAGGGGCCCTTGCTGAGGGAGAAGCCAACCAACCACACTTGACTACACAGTCCTAACAGGGTCATTTAGTTGCTTTATAGTGATACTGTAGCATCCCTGTGTTGCTTTTCCAAACTGTTTTCCATGTTGCTGGTCTTATTCCAGCCTGGGATTGTCCTGTCATGTAACAGAGCTGGAACCAGCCCTGTTTATTATTCTCTATACTCAGAAATGCTTCCCTTGGTCTCTTTGGCAGATGCTGCACATTTGTCCTGCTTCCTCTAGGTAGTTCCAGCATTAGCTTGTTTTGGTAGCTGAGCACTGGGTTCACTTTCTGAAGGGTTTCCAATCCAATCATGCTGCTGAAACAAGAGGCAGAAGCTCTAAGTCAACAACAGCCTTTATGTGTTTTTCTGTTTATTTACTCTCCAGCAATGCACCAAACACATTTGTTAATCCACCTTCTCCCTGTACTTCCCAGCAGTGGAACCCTCAGTGAGCAGCATTAGCTGTTGGGTGTGATTTCAGCTGTGCCTTTTGACAACACATCTGTGGGTGATGTCCACCAGGAACTGGAAGAGGCCAGGAGTTATCATTGCTGCTGGGTGCAGCTGAAAGCAAAGGGTTGTGGGCAGCAGAGGTCAAAAGAGACTTAGTCCTTCTTGTCCCCTTCTCGCTAAGGACAATACACAGAAATAAGAGGTTTTCAGCAGTGTCTCACTAGAGCGTAATTTCCACTGACTTCAGTATAATTAGGTAATCACTGTAACAAATGCAGCCTGAGGCAGGGTGCAGAAGACACCAACACAAATCCAGCCTGTGGTGATGTGGGCTTTAGGACATTCTGGAAGCGTTGTCTGCCCTGTGACAATACCCAAGGCCAGCCCTGGGCTGTGTTTTATACAAATATGTTTACAGGGACAACCAAAAGCTGTGGGAGAGCACACCAAAACAAGGATCAGTCTGTTCCTGCCTGGTTGCTTTGGCTCATCCCATGATCCAAACATCTTCTGCTTATCAAACAGTCGGATAGATGCCCTGACCTGGTGTGCAACAGTTAGCAAAGTGTTTCAAGTTTGATTTGAAACACTTTCAGGTCCCTGGGAAGGGTGCCTCAGTGTTGTGTGTGTGGCACCCTGGCTGTGATGGTGTTTGCATGTATTGAACATGCCACTGAACTCGGTTGTCCTTTGTTAAACCTTGTATTTTCTGCCATCAATGCCCAAGTTGCTTTAGGACTGTACAACAGATTCCTGATTCTGTACAAGAACCAAGAGTTGTTTTGATTCAAACTCACAGGTTTCTTTCCTTTTACATTGAAGAGAAACCTCTGTAAGCTGTTGGTGCTATTAGAACTTATATCTATACAAATAAATAGCAAAACTACTCCCAATGTGATTTCTACCTCCTGCCTCTCCCCCAGTTTTGAGCTTTCTGTGCCTCCTTTTCCCCCTTTCTCTGGGAAGACTTGCTGGGGATGAAATCAGATGTGCAATTTGGGGTATTTACATGTTTTCCATTTAGAAAACAGGTGCTTTACCGGGTTTGATGGCTGAGGAAATGGTAACTAATGCCTACATGGAAATGGTAACTGATTTCAGGCTGACTGGTTGTGGCTTTCTGCAAGATTCCAGCTTGTTCCATCCCTCCGAGTGCATTCACCTGAGGTGGGTAGTGCTGCTGCTTGCACACCCAGGAGTTTATTGCTGTTGGCTGTGAGCCGAGCAGAAGGGATTTTTGGTGTTCAAATGAAGAAGAATGGTGCTTTCCTCCTCTCTGAAGGACTACAGAGAGCTGTATTCCTTCTACAGCTACTGCAGAGCGGGATGTTTGCTTAGGACTGACCAAACAGGGGAAGAAAAATAGGAGCCTTCCAAATAGAGTCAGGTCTGCTGAAGCAATAGTCAGGTTATTGGTGGGGGGAAGATGAGTGTATCTGTTCTGGAAGCTGAGCTGGTTTGTACCCCAGAGGAATATACTGATACTTGGTAGGCCTCCAATGCCTGCAACTGAGAAGAGGACATGCCTATTGATTTTCCTTGCTGGAGTCTCCATGTGTCTGTGCATTGCGTCCAGCAGCCCAGATTTAGAATTCAATCCGTGCCTGTTTGTTTCTTGACAGAAGAGGATGAAATAACAGCCAGGCTCTGTTTGCTTTATAGCCAGGAGTAGAGAGCTGTGTCTTACCATCAGCATAAACTGTGCAGGGGTTTGTGATGTTTCAGAAGAGTGATGTTGCTGCTCTATGGAAGTAAATCACAGTGTCCTGGAGCGAGTCCCAGGTTCTTCTGTTAGCAGTGCACTTGGAGAGAAGCACATCAGGCCACATTCTTCTTTCTCGTAACACCAGGAGTCACTGTGGCAGAGTTGCTCATTCAAGCTTGGTGCAACCCCCGGGGGTGAAAGAACCTGTTTTGAGAGGATTGGAGTTCACAGTCCGTACTAGCAGGGGGTGTGATGTACAGCAAGTCACTGACCCTCAGAGCCCCAGTTTGGCTGATCAGAGGAAGGACCATCTTTGAGCACAAGGTTAGTATTTCATCCCTCACATGAGACTGCAGTGAAACAGCAGATCCTTTTTTGCCTTGCTCTAATATGTGCCACAGGAGTGAATTGGAGCTGGGAGTTACTTCTATGTAAATCTGGGGATTCCATAGTGAATTAGGGAACTGGAAATGGGACAAAGTGAATGTAACCATTTGTCTTCTCTTTGCTGCCTTCTGTTGCATCTTCCATCTTTCCTGAACTTGCTGAAGCATAAGGAACAAGCAGGTCAACAAGGAGACGAAAAGGAGAAGTGCTTGGCCTGGTGCCTGCCTTTGTACTGTGTTGGTGAGCTTCGAATTGGCAATTCTTGTCTGTAATAGAAGAGAATTGCAGAGATTTCCAGGAATTGTTTGTAGAATAGGAAAAAACCCAAGACACGTCTCGGTTCTAGCGGAGGAATTCAATGAAGGGCTGTATAAATGCAACAGATGGTGCTTGGCTAGGGAGGAAGGCAGGCATGAGGCCTCCTTGTACATGTTCAGCCATGGTGGTTTGAGTTCTGCCTGTGGCTGGAGATGCTCTGACATAACTTTCCATCAGGGGACTTGAACAATTCAAGGATAACGTGCCTCTTGTGTTCTGGTCCAAAGTGGGAAGATTGTTTTTCAGAGAGTGAAGCCATAGAGTGAAATTCCATGTGTGCGTAGAGGACTGCCCTTCCCACCAGCAGCTTTGCATTCCCTGACCTCCGTAGTTGCCCTCAGCTCCCTTCTGGAAGGCTTGCAGAAGTGAGAAGACCCCTCAATAGCTGTGCAGGTTACTTTAGAAGGTGGTATGGAGGAAGAAAGATCTATTTGGTTTCCAGACCCCAATAATTTCGTGTGAGCCAACAGCCAACCTTGGACTGGCTCCTGGACTGGAATTATATCAGGAATCAGACTATTTCCAAAGCCCTCATGGGTCTCTGGCTTCCAAGAAGTTATAGGAAATATGGAATAAAGAAAGGATATTGTAACTTACAGAGAAACAATCTTCATTGGAGCAGGTACTGAACTTTGCGTTTTCCATGTTATTCCTAAAAGCATTAAACCTTGTGTCTCATCACAGAATTATCTAGGAAAAGGAAAATTGACCTAGTGGGTAGGGGGCATTACAAGGGAGAATCCTGGCTTGGGAACAGTTCATCTGGGGTTTCAAACTGCAGTACAAATGACCACCATCAGGGAATATTTCACCTAAATGGTGAAGAAAAAGAAGATATTTGGGACCCTGTGGGGTCCTTTTCATGGGGTCATCTTGTTGGGCAGCCAGACAGGTCTACAAGATGATGGCAAGCATATTCCAAGCTCCCTGCCTACCAGATGTTTAGAAGGTATGTATTCACTATCTCCTGTTGAAATGAGTTTCCTCACTTTTAGCATCAGCAATGCTGCACGAGAGTTCCCATGGGATGAACTCTTGGGCCATCTCTTCTTTCCGCAGCTCGGTGTTCATTTCACTTCAGGCTGGACTGGAAATGATTACCTGGGAGGGGTTTGGTTACACTGAGCTTCAACAAAAGCACCACCAGATGCTCAGGGAATGTTTTAAACATAAGCTCTAAGCTTGATTTTGTCTGAAGGACTCTTTCCTATTCCCCATGGCTAATGCTTTGACTTGGCTGATGTTCTGCTGTAGCCTTACGATCTTGCTGAGAGGTGAGTGGATAACTTTCTCGTACAGGCAGGCTTCTGGTTTAGCCTGGTTTGGTTTTACTTTGGTTTTAAGTGGTGCTGATCTTGTTACATTCTGAAAGCTCTAAGCTAATAGAGATGGCAGTTGCATGTATATATATATATGTACACACGTATATTGCTTGTTCTGGTCACGAAGAGATGAATGTAGCTGCCATTCTTCCAGTCTTTTCTAGGAATTTATTCAGGGAGAAGGCAGGTGGAGAAGGTGGGGAATGTATTCCCTAAGAGGTTTTAGTTGTCTGAAGAAAGAAAAAAACCTGAGCATGTCAGTGTTTTCAGGTAACAATCATAGAAACATAGAATGGTTTGGGTTGGAAAGGACCATAAGATCATCCAGCTCCAACCCCCTGCCATGGGCAGGGACACCTCACACTAGTCCATGGCACCCAAGACGCCATCCAGCCTGGCCTTGAACACTGCCAGATGCTTACTCCCCACCCTGCACACTCGTATTTTGGGTACGGACACACAGAGAATGGTGAGGAACTTCATGGGAAATCCTCATGGTTGCCATAGTGGAGCTCGCTTTACAAAGCAAGGGATTTGTTAGGACAGTGGTGGACCAGGATCGAAATCTGAGAGGCTTGCAAACTGAAGGTATGCAGTGCAAAAAGGGCAATAGTAACTCAGGGTTTGTTCCATTCTGTAAGTTCAGGTTTCAGCATCTTTGTAAGTATTTATCACCTTTCTCTAATAGAACATGAAGTCAAGAGACATCTAAAGAGGGCTGGGTGAAACAGTGGGGTGCTATGTCCCATTCTTCTATAAAGGCAAAACAATGTTCTTAATAGTAAAAATCACTGCATTAGTACTACTGGTGCCATTAACACCAATGACAAAATAGTGCAGATACCACGTTATGGTGTGATAATAACTGGGCATTAGCTTGGAGTCTTGAATTTGTACCTTCATTTATTTCTTCTGCTTTCTTTTAGGGACCTCTTCCCTCTCCCCAGGTTGCAGCACAGACTGCCAGACCCACTGCCTCATAGACTGCAGGCAGGGATATTACTACACAGCTGGCAACTGCTTGGAATGTCCAACAGGTTTCTAGTAAGTCTCCATGCTCCCTTCCCTCCTGCTTGGCACTGCAGGAAGGGAGTTAAACATTTGGGACATCATTTTTACACTCAGAATATCCTGAGAGCAGTCTTACAATGCAGATCAGGAGGTGGGGCACAAAGTGTAGTGCCCAGTCCCTTACAGGTGATCAGGAAAATCACCTTCTTTGGCTTAAACTGCCATCCAGGGCTTTCTGCAGCATCCAGAGCAACCCTTGAAGCCAATGGGAGTGGGGAATGTATGAAACCAGATTCCCTTTGAGATTGCTTAGGGCAGATTTTGTGTCCTGTGTATTCTGTATGGAGTGTGTGTTTAGGAGGGGCAGGGATGTTGTTTGGATTCAGGTTTCCCACTTCTTTATTTCTGATCCAGTTGCCCCGGGGGTCAAGCAGCTCCGAGGAAATGCCCACTGGGAACAGCCAATGTACTTACTGCTCAAGCAGATATCACAGCCTGCCAGGTGAGCTGGGGGATAGGGGGAGAGGGCAAGCAGCTGAAGTAGTGCTTTCTACCTCTATTCCCATGTATTCTGAACCATCAGGCTTCTTCCCAGATTTTACAGTCTACTTTGAAATTGTTCAGGATATTCCTGCACTGTTTGGCTCTGATTTGGCTCAGAGAAAGGGGTTTGCACTGATCATGCAAAGAATGTGTCTCTGTGATTCTGCTGCTCCTTGTGATCCCACTGCAGGTTTGTCCCAGTGGCTACCTCAGCCTTGAGAGTGGAGCTGGGTGCCGTGCGTGTCCGGAGGGTTATTCATGCCATCCCCAAAGCGGTGTGCAGAGGAGCTGTGCTCCTGGTCAGTACTCACCAGAGGGAGACTTGGAGTGTCAGGAATGTCCAGAGAGTTACATCTGCCCGGATGGACAGAGCAGACAGGTACAGAATGAGCATGTTGTTCTCTAAGGGCAAATTTTCAGTCTTCTGGGTGGGCGCAAGTGTGTTGTCAGGAGAAGTCAGGCTTCCTTGCTTTAATAGCAGGATATGGACCTTTCTTCATCAAGGAAAAGCACTCAGAACACTTCAGTGTTGTATAGTAGATCCAAGACCTTCTACAAGTAGCCTTTATTAATAGAAATAAATGTTTCTCATCTAAACTGTGAGACTGTTAGTGCTCAGATTATCTGCCACCACTAAAACCCTCAGCTGAGGGCTCAAAAAGCCTGGAGCTTGAAGTACCGTTTTTACTTCCCTGGATCTGAAGCTGTGCTGGGAAGGGAGAAGGCAGACAAGGAGGAAGCAGGAGATAGAATGAAGCACTTTTAGATAGAATGACTATAGAATGAAGATAGAATAAAAGACTTTTTCCTGCCTCGGGCCTCACTGGGTCACAGCTTTGGGCAGCAATGGCCATTTGGACCTTGTGGTGGGATCAATTTGTGTTTCTTCCCCTCAGCATTGCGGCGCTGGTGAGCAGCCGAATCCGAGCCGCACTCAGTGTGTAACCTCCGCTCCTGGCCCTTTCTCAAGGGAAGACTCTCCGCTGTGCCAGCCCTGCCCAGCAGGTAGGTACATCTTACCACGTCCTCCGTAGTCATTAGACCTTAAAGAGACTGAAATGGCACTTCGCTCTGGTAAAGCTTAGCTGGCAGTTTGGGAACAGAGAGAAGCTCCTTGTGGTACAGCAAAACTGGAGGTTAAAACCAGCAGATGTCATCAAGAAGAGTTCCTGAAAAGCAGGGAATGAGAATGAGAGAGCACCAAGGTTCACAGCTGGGTTTGATGGTCATCACACTTGCTGGGCTCAATGGCAGGGGTCCAGCCTTTGACACCAACAGTACATCTGGATGTGCAAGTGCTGCTGAGCAATGAGGGAAGCTTTTGCTTCCTCTTTCCTGACAGAAAGCTCTCCCACTCTGTGGGTTTTAACTGATCATCTGTGAAATTGATTCGCACACAGTTATGTCTTTCTCCACTTCAGGAGCTGGATTCACAGGGTATCACTAATACCCATTTATAGTGGGTGCTGTAGCATTACGAATCAAGTAAGACCGCACTGTGGTTTTCTTACCTAATTCCTCTTTCTGCTTGACACTCTCAAAGAAATCCAAATAAGCCCATGTTTAGGGAGTTGCAGTGTGTTATCATTGCGGGGGGGGGGGGCACAAATTCCTCACTGAGATGCTGATGCAGAATTAGGCAGGAGGGGAACAGAATAGGAGGGACTGGGTAGAGAATGTCATTTCACATGATTTATTAGCCAAAACCACCCATCAAAGGAAATGATGGAGTAACTCGGGAAGGCACTTTAAGTTACGTTCTGTGGGTGTTTGTTGTTTGGGGATAATCCAAATACAAAACCCCAAAGCTTTGTATTTGCGCATGGAGCATGCAGGTCTTCAGTGAAAGTGCAGGTTAAGCTGTCCTGGTACTGAATGGCTGCTTGGCTCGATTTGCCCATAAAAAGACAGCTTTCTGCAGCATTAAAATCCTGGCACGTCCTTATACATCCCAGAGAATGAGTATAAGCCTAGAGAGGATTTGGTAGCCCAAGGTTAGCTTTCAGTTGTGCTTGTTTCCTGTGATACAGTGTGGTGCTTTGGTGTCCCTCCAAGGCCCTCAGCATCAGTTCTGCTCCATTCTTCACCACAGTCCTTGGTAAGAGGGAAAGCTGGATGCTGCAGTAGCAGGAATATCACTAATAACTCCCTCCACACACCCTCAGACTCAATTCCCTAGCCCACCTGGCCTTATAGAGAGAGCATGGGGTAGCTGTTACTACAGAGATGCAGTTTGTGATCTGCAGTCCTATCATGCTTTTCCCTCTCTTGTAAGCCCTACACTGCATGGGAAGATGATTTAACAGCTCCAGGTGCCTCCTGCAGAGTCACCAAACTCAGTAACTTGATTCTTACCTCTGTAATTAGAATCCCTCTTATTAAATAATGAAGAGTTCCTGTACTCTGGGTACCTTACGTGTTGTGCAGTAGAAGGAGAAATGGAGTAGCTAATGAGATTATGCTAGAGCAAGATCTCAGGAGTTTAGATTTACTTATAATAGAGAGATGAGAAGAATAGAAGAGAGGATTTCTCTTCCTGCCATGCACATGACCAGCCAATGGCTGCAGTCAGGTTTCACCTCCAGTCTATCAACCACAAAACTGAGAGAGCAAGTGCAAATCTCTTGATGCTCAACAGGTTTGATAGATGCTGAGGATTCTGTGCTGAAATTCAATGTTAAAATCAGTCCCTCTTGTGTTCTTCAATCAGAAGTCATCCAGCCCAATTGCAAAGCTTCTGGCTGGTAAGGAGTTTGAATACCACCACAAGCAGGAGAGGCCTGACGATTCCCAGTGGGATATTTCATGGTTTGTTTAATTCCATATAACCTGTGTACTCAGCATTGCGTGCATATGAATAACATGTCATTGCTATGCTGATACATAACAACACATTTGCGTGTAGCAGTGGCTCTTCAAGGCAGAGTTAAATCCTTCTTTTCACTCTTCAAATATCCATCTGGAGTTTAGTAAACCAGTTGATACTCAAGTTCTACAAAGCCTTACTTGGAAAGAGTAATTCATTTTAGCTGGATATGAGCATTTAATCACTAAATGTACAACTGGCAGGAGGATCTCAAGGGAAAGATAGTGAGAGGAATGTGGTCCTTAGGGCAGGAACACTTCAGCTCATCTTTCCTCCCCATGATTTTGGAGACAGCAGAAGAATTGGGCTAGAAAGAGAAGAGTTAACTCTAATGATGCCAAGTAATAAAACTAACTGAGATATTTAGCTGGAAATATCACTGTATATTTTGAATTGAATTCAAATCACCAGCTCAGGTTTTACCAAAGGAAGAAACACTTTTGGATGGGAAATTGATGAGAATTTGTCATATCTTTTCAAAATTTCCAAGCCAGAAGATTTGGGCTGTCTATAATGTGCTGCTTTTAACTAAAGGAAGTGACCTGCTGGTTTCTTCCACTGATTATGCCCATGTATCTCTGCTTCTATTGCAGAACCAGGCCTTCAGGGTGCAATGTTCAGACACCATGATATGATTTAGCCATGGATACTTGAGCTTTCCCATTTGTCCCCTGCAACACAGACACATGTCAGTATGCAAGAAACCCACCAGCATTCTGCTCTGACTTGGCCAGAATGTCATTGCTGAACCACACGTTGTTTTCTTCTTCTCTGTAGGTCACTTCTGTCCTGATGGCCTTGCAGTCCCTCCATGCCCAGCAGGGAGCTTCAAGCCCAAAGAGGAACTTCACACACCCAGCAGCAGCAGCTCATCATGCTTGCCAGGTCTGTGTCATAAAAGATCTTCATTTTGGGCACTGGGGTTATAATTCTCACTGTAAATCACACTGTTAAATCACGTTCTTGTGAAGGGTCTGGCAGTTACAGTACTTATTTACTAGGCTCTGTCTCAGGCAATCCTAGAGCTCTGCATGAAAGGACCACCCGTGGAATTGCCTATGAGTCACCAGACTGGTGGTGAAGCATTCTGGAATTACAAAGCTGTTACATCCAGAAGTTACTATCCACTTATTTCACTTCACTTACATCACTTATGGATGTGGACCCTGGTACTTAGATATCTGCCCCATGCAGAGACTTGAAAGAAGTCGCCATGGCAGGGGAAAGTGATGCTTGTACTTTGAGTAGGAGGAAAGAAAATCAAGGAGCAACCTGACACAGTGTGCTAAAGGCATCCAACAGGTCAGTTGTGAAACCAAGGTCAGCAACTGCCCTGTTTTTAAAGCTTCTTCGACTGTGTCGGCTTTGCATGAGACACCTTTTTTAGCACCATTCTTGTAGCAAAGGGGAAATAAGGTTACAGACTAGGCAAAACTTTATTATACCAGTCAAAAAGCACTGGAATTGAAACCTTCAGAAGCTGTAGAAGCCCTGCCCTTAAGAGTTCTTAAAGCACCAAGTAGATGAAGCAGCATATCATGTTCTGAAATGCATGCAAAGAGGTAGGCACAAGGCTTACACAGATTTCCAGCTTTTTTCCTTTGATGTTTCCTTTGTTTTGCATCCAGCAGGGCTGAGTTCCCCTCGTGATTGGGAAACCTGTGGAAGGTGATTGGATTTTGCAGTTTAGTAGTGGATAAATGAATTTAAAAGGACAGAATAATAGAGCTTGGTAACTAAATCTTTGCTTAGACATGGAAAGAGAGACCTGGCTTTCTGCTGCAGCAATCGTGTGCTGCTGAGGCAAGCTCTGCCTGGGTTTGAACACTGCAGAGTACCTCAGTGTCTCACAAAGGTATAAAAATTGCTTCTTTCTCCTTCAGTGCTGTACAAATGGGAAAACAGAGACAATCATTCAGGGAATGAGCTCAATTCACTCAAGTAAACTTTGGTCCAAGTCCAGAATGTTTTGTCCAGGGTCACAAATCACCATGTGCACTGGTAGGAGCAGAGACCTTGAGTTTAGGTGCTCAGGTGTTATGTCTGTGCTGTTTTATATACTGATGTTGTCAACTATCCTAAGGAACACTTGGCAAAGGTAGGACAACACCTGCAAAGTAGGGGACGTGAATAAACTCTGACAAGCCATAGAGTATTTCATGTAGACTACCATGAGGCAGGTGATGGCTGATGTGGTTTAGCCAAGTGGTGTGGATTCTGGTTCTATCAAATGGCATTCCCACTGGATTTGTTGGGGGGACAGACCCACATCATGCAGCTGTTTTCATCTTAAGGCAATGTTTAAATTTCCATGAGGTTGCAGCCCCCCTCAGGTATGTTGACTCAGTTGCTGTGCTTAGAGCTGGGGGATTTTATAGCCTTGAGAACTTCAAACCTGGATCTCCCGAGGTTTTTGACCCTTGTGTTCTTCTGTGCCACGTGGAGTAAAGGTAAGGGGGAAACAGTGAGATTTTTGAGGGTTGGGAATGAGCAAGTGGGTGCAAGGCAGAGGGAGAGATGACCCTTAAACTGGCTTTGCACCCCGAGGAATCCTAATGTGGACCTGCACCTCCCATCCGTGGAGAGGGAAGCCTAGACTTTAATAAATCCTGGTCATTTTGGGGTGCTGGAAAGCTCTATTCCAGCCTGCAGAGGCACATACACACTGGGATGAGCTTGAGCCTTGCCTTGACAAGCATTTGGAAGGCAGCAGGGGTTCAACCTGGGAGTGCTCCATCAGCCAGTGTTATCCCTTCCCCCTGAATTGCTCTAGTTGCTTTGTGCAGGTGGGGAATGACTACTCCTGTGCTAAAGTTGTGTTTCCTCTTCACCCAGTGAAATATTTGGGGGCATTTTGTGATGAAATACACTTTCCGAGCATGGAAACAGCACTAAGGGATCGTTGGTTTGTTATGTCTTGATCTTACTAGTGTTCCTCTAAGTCACAATGCAAGCCTCCTGTTTAGCACCCGGGATTTTAGGGGTGCTCACAGCTCAGATTGCTTGTCATTCAGGCAAGGTATCCATGCGTTTGTACTGAGTGTATCTCCAGTCTGTGAAACATGGAAAACCCCATACAAACATGGAAAACCCCTGGCTATCTTGCAGTGGAGGCCTGAGCATGAGGATTATTAAATACACCTGCAGCAGAGCGTGGTTTAAGGCCGATGGTTTTATTTTTAATGTGTCTCATTTCTTGTCCTGTTGGCTCAGAACACAGTCCAGGTGGTTTTACTGCTTCCACGAGCCACTAAACCTCAGTAACATTCAGCTAATGCAACAGCACCACCTTCTGGCATTGCAGTGATTTTATTGTTGGTACAAGTGAACCTCCATCATGCAAGCAAAGGAAGCGTATTTCACGGGGCTCTTTGTTTGGTCAGCACATCATGCTCCCTATGGGGACCTTAAATGTCTTCTTTCTGTCCCTCTTTAGGACTTGGGTTGTGCTGGAAGTGCCCTGCTGGGTATTTCTGTCCTGCTGGAACAAGTTACCCAGTGCCATGCCAGCCAGGTACACACAACCCTCTGCAAGGCCAGGATGAAGCTGCTGACTGCAGAGCCTGCCCAGCAGGGAGAGCTTGCACCCAGGCTGGCTTAGCCCAGCCTGATGCTGAGTGCTTACCAGGGTAAGCCTGGCTTGGTTCCTGTGCTTCTGCTAATGTCTGTGCATATATTTCAGCTCCCCTGGTTTTGCTTTGTGTGCCGAGAGGTGCAGGTGGCATCCTCTACTGTGTCAAGACTCCACTGCAGTTCCTGTTGAGTCAGTGTGATGTAGACTGTTCTGATGGAGGGCACTGCTGCCTGCTGTTGCCACAGAATAGGTTGTAAAAATAGACAAGGATGAAGCCAGGCCACACATCCCGTGGTTATGAACAGCACAACCTGGCTGAATAACCCACTTTTCTGTTGATGAAAGATGTGACACAACCAGTCCATTCTTTAATCTTCAGGATTTCTGCATCTTCCCAGCTGCAGCACTCATCCTAATACTGTCACAGAGCACAGAGTTTGTCTCCTTCTTTAACCAAAGCTTAACCTGCTGTGTTTTGTTAGGTACGTGTGCCCAGCAGGGTCATCCAGCCCCCATTCTCCCAGCAATGCCTGTCCTCCAGGAACAGTTGGCAATGATTTCAACCTCTTTGAGAAGTCCCAGTGCGAAACATGCCCAGCTGGATTTGTCTGTGGGAGAGGTAAGGAGGGGCTTTATGGCCAAGTGAACTGTGTTCTTTGGTAGCTGATGTCACGGAGCCCACTGGGAAATGCTAGAACAGGTCAATGAGGTATCACGATGATGGTAAATGGGAAAAAGATGCCCTTTAGTGTTACTGCAGAGATTGCTGTGCCCTATGGCAAGGTAAATTTACTCTCAAGTTCTCTCTTTATGCCACCCAAAGTGACTGTTTTAACTTCATGACCTCAAAGTGGCCAGTTTTTAGTGTCTTCAAAGCTTTTAGCTTATTGGTGGCTTTAATATCTGTGCCAGCTTTGGACAGGGACACTGTGTAGGGTACTTGAACTGATGAAAAACTGCTTTAGTAACCAGTTCTGACAGAATCTCTCATCAGAGGAAGTAATTCTTGTTACCCTATTTCAAATAGAGAAAGGTTCAAAATGAGGGGAAGACATAACTCTGGGTCACCCAGCAGAGCCGAAAACAGACTGAGGGAACTGGGCTGTGTGAAGCCAGCTTTAGGCTACATCACTTGTCTTCAATGTGTGTTACAGGAACAGGGGGGAAGCAGAAACCCCCCACTCCATGCCCAGCTGGTCACTACTGCCCACCAGGCACGAAGCACCCAACACAGCACAAGTGTGCCCCGGGCACCTGGAGCAACAGGACAAGCCTGACCTCAAGGGAGGAGTGCTTCCCATGCCCTGCAGGCTGGTTTTGCTTCGGAGGAGCCCGTTCTCCTACTGGGCTGTGCAGCTCAGGGCACTACTGCCCTCAGGGTAGGCAGCTTTTCACAAGAGTGAAGGAAATTTAGTGTATATCTGTCCTTAGAAATGTTGTTGGACTATGATAAAATCACACCCTTACTTTAGTGGCGTATCTTCTGCACTGGATTTCCAATGTGGAGTTGGTAACAAAACGTTCCTTCTCTCTAGTAAATACTTACACTGTTTGCACAGAGCATATTTGTGGCATTGTTTTCTTCATTGGCAAAGAATTCAGATGCACAATCAAATATCTGCTGCAATTCTAAACATGAAACTTCCTGCAGAGATTCTGCACTGTTTGCTAAATGGTGATTTTGTTGTTGTTGTTCTCAGAGCTGTGAGCAGTGATTTTTATATATAGAAATACATATTTACATGTAACTCATGCAAATACCAGCAATGAAGAGCAGGGGGCTTATTGCCTCCTATCTTTGAAGCTGTATTAAGAATTAGGCTGCTTTTCTCCTCTTTCTGGCAAGGTACACAGAGGGGCACACAGTACCCCTGCCCTGCAGGAACCTACGCCACCAGGCTGGGAAATGGGAGAGTGGAAGATTGTGCTGCCTGCCCTGCAGGAGCTTTCTGCACCAGTGGGACCTCCAAGCCAGTTTTGTGCCCAGTGTAAGTACACCCCACGTGCTGCAGCAGCTGTGCAGGTACAAAAGACAACACTTCTACATGGCATTTCAGAACACTTCTGGTTTTAAATAATAGCTTTCTGCACCAGCAATGTTAGCAAGTTCCTTTGACCTCGCGTGTTACTGGATGGTCCAGGCAAGATTTTTCTGAGTCAGACAGTTTCTTGCCTCCAGAAATGGTAGATTTCCTCTATACAGAAGACTGAGGATCCAGACTAGAGGTGTGCTGTCATGGAATCATAGAATCAGAGAATGGTTTGGGTTGAAGGGACCTTAAAGTTCATCCAGTTCCAACCCCCTGCCATGGGCAGGGACACCTTCCACTAGAGCAGGTTGCTCCAAGCCCCCGTGTCCAACCTGGCCTTGAACACTGCCAGGGATGGGGCAGCCACAGCTTCTCTGGGCACCCTGTGCCAGCGCCTCAGCACCCTCACAGGGAAGAACTTCTTCCTTATACCCAGCCTGAACTTCCCCTGTTTCAGTTTAAACCCATCACTCCTTGTCCTATCACTACAGTCCCTGATGCAGAGTCCCTCTCCAGCACCCTTGTAGCCCCCTTCAGACACTGGAACATTTTGCTGCCTTTTTTTGACTCTCCCTTCTGTTGGATTTTCTGCTGCAGAGGAACCTATCGCATGGAACATGGTGCAGAAGTGGCTGCAGACTGCACCCCTTGTCCTGGAGGGTATTACTGCCCTGAGCTGGGCACTGTAATTCCTCAACCATGTGGTGCTGGCAACTTCTCAGTAAGTAGCAGAATTTTACCCTGGCATCTGCTGGGCAGAAGGACTGAATTTTGGCAGAAAGGGGAGCTTCAAGGGGAGCTTGAGGCTTTGAGTGCCTCAAAGGAGGCATTGGAATGAGCTCATCTCCTTGCATGATGGCTCTGATTTGGGGTGATTGTATACAGTGCTCTAAACAATATTGGCCACGTGTGCTGACTCTGCAAGTAAGGAGGGAAAGTGCTAGCGCGAAGGAGTGTTTCTACACAATCAGGTCTGGATTTGCTACAGACATGGTGCTAAAAGTACATACCATGTGTGCAATGCTGCTCTTGCTGTTATTCCCACTCCACAGGCTTGCACCAGCAACCCGAGTACATCTGTCATGTAGCTGAGCAGGTACTTTGGATTTTCATGGCATATTTGACCCTGGCAGAAAGGAGAGTTTGTTCCTGCTCAAAAGGAAGCATTTGATTGCAGTGGAGTCAAACTGCCAGTTAAACAACAACATGGAGCCACAACAGGGAGCAGCAATGGCCCAACTGTTCTCACAAGCAGGCGCTGAGGCCTGTTTCTGAGTTATCTACCCCCAAAACATCATCAATAATCTAGTGCTAATTGCCATGTTTCCCCATTGATGGGAAATGGGCTCTTCACTCCTGTCAAGTGACCCCAGTACCTTCATCCAGGCCAGTCTTCCATCACTGCACAGATTTGGTAGTTACCACTGGAACCCTTTACTAAGACTGGAGAAGAGGGAAACAGTGAATGGAGATTGATGTACAGCAAAGAGATTCTTTCTCATTTGCACTTTGGGGTTCAGTGTAACAAAGAAAGAGGAGGGAATGTGTCTGTGTTCTCTGCTTCTGCTGGCAAAGGGTGTTGGATTGGCTGTTCTGAGGATCAGAACCTTTTCCATGGATAATCCACAGGACCTGCTTCTTATTTGTGAAGCCCAGGTTTTCCTGCCTGCAGGGTGAATACACTGAATTGCAAGTTTGCTGCTCACAGGTTAGCTTAGGTGGGAAGCCTTCATGTTTCTGGTTGCATTACCAATTGTGCAAGGATTCTTTTGCCTTGAGAAGTAGAACCATGTGCTTTCCCTGTTGTAGGACCAAGGTTCAGCCTCCTGCTTGCCATGCCTGGTGGGACATTACTGTGCTGGAGAGCACACCAGCCAGGAGGTGATGCTCCTAGCCATGGTTTGCCCAGCGGGTCTCCTGTGCCCACAAGGACAGGCTGTTGTTCCAGATGCCAGTGCAAACGCCTGCCCAAGAGGATATTACTGTCCTCAGGGAGACACTGTGAGTGAGTCTGCTTTGGTCCTTGGGATTGGGATTGAGTTGGCTGTGCAGTTACAGTCTGCACTGGGCTTTGTCTTGCTATGGGAGCCTTTCCTAATAGCCTGTGAACTGATTTCTGTACTCTTTTGCTGTTCACAGATCCTAGCAGTATTTGCCCTCCATAAAACTGTTGCTAATACTGGGATAACGTTTTCTGTACAAAATCCAGAGGGTTGGATCCCCATTCCATTATACCATCTTTTCAGCATTCACCCCAGATGCCTAGTGCCTCTTGTCAGTGTTTGTTCCCAGTCATATTAATATGGTAAAGATCTATTTTTCTATTTCATTTCAAGGGAAAGCCTTGTCCCAATGGGACCTATGGTGAGCAGATGGGTCTAAGCAGTGTTGCTGAATGCTTACCCTGTCCCATGGGGAAGTACTGCTATAGTGATGGGATTGAGCCTCCAGGAATTCCGAGCCCTGTAAGTAGAGCCTACTTCCTCCTGACTATTTTCTTCTCCAAAGGCTACAACTGTTAATGGAGTGAACTTAATGCATGTTTTCTGTCTTTACTTAACCTTCTGCCTGTCAATGCAGGTTATGAAAGAGAGGCCAGGAATTGGTGCTGTTCTGTTTCTAATGAGTTTGGGGATCTTTCAGGGTAATTGTTTTGTCTCTAGAAAGAGTGAACTCTTCCAACATTAATAGCTGTTAAAATAGAAGCCTCTTCCTCTCCACATGGGTGAATCTGTGCTTCTATTTAGGAGCAAATGATAACTCTTACCCCAGTTACAGCCCTTTTCCAAGTGTGGAAGAAGAGCATCTTCCCCACAACTGTATAGGCAACATGTAGGGCCTGTCTCAATGACAAGATTTTACCTTCCAAAAACCTCACCCAGAATAATGATCCTACATGGTCAGAATTTTACTGATAAGACTGTGAATTCTCTCCCTTCTCCTCTTTTCTGCCCCATTTTCCTGCATTAAAAGATGCCAGGTTATTCAAATTATAGATTAAGCTTGGATCTTTTTGAGTCGAATCTTAAGAGGTTCCTCTTCCCTACTCAGAAGAAGACAACAAAGCCATGCCTGAGTGTGTATTTTGCTTTCCAGACAGGGGATTGCCCACCTGGCTATAACTGCCCTCCAGGGACTGGATTCCCTTTCTCCTTCCCCTGTATGCCAGGCTTCTTCTGGGATAACTCCAGCACAGAGGGTGAAGACCCTTGCACACCATGTCCACCTGGGTACTACTGTGACTCTCCTGCCATGCCAGAGCCCAAAGCTTGCCCAGCAGTGAGTTGTTCTTTCTTGGTTACCTCAGGGAAGAAACTGGCATGTGGGGGTCTAATAGAAGAGCTTTAAGTGCTGTATTAAGCTGGCTTTGGTTTGCAGGGCTTTTACTGTGTGGAAGGCAGCTCTAAACCTGAACCCTGCCCTGAGGGAACATACAGCAGCAAGAAGGGGCTATCTGGACCCTCAGAGTGCAGCCCGTGTGCCCGTGGTTTCTACTGTGCTGCTCCAGGACAGACTGGGCCAAGTGGTCCTTGTAAGGCTGGATTCTACTGCCAGGGCAGGGCCCTCACTCCAGTAAGTCTTGTGGCAAGTTCTTCTCCTCCTTATCTAATTGTGCTCCAATGTGGTGGTTCTTTTCCCACTGTGGTGCTTTTTATTAACTCAGTGACTTCAGGAGTCACAATTCTGTGCTGCTCACATAGAATCATAGAATCAACTAGGTTGGAAAAGACCTTTAAGATCAAGTCCACCAGCTGATGGCATGAGGACCACTTGCTGCCCTCAAGGGGAGTGTAACCACATCATACTTGTCCCTCTCCCCTTAACTAAAACAAAAAGTTGAGTGGATGTGAATCCCAGTGGGATTGCTGCTGTGAAAACCATATTTATTCTTCTTGTGTTTACTACATTTCCCTTAAGTAGGTATTGTCTGTGCTCTGTGCAACAGAGGATGTCTCTGTTTTCCTTTCTTCCCTTGGGCCCAAATCAGGATGATGCTCTAAACACTTGAACCCTGGTTACTCCTTGTTTCGAATGATGCCTTTTCCAATTCCAGCTGCCCACGGATGGTGTGACAGGAGACATGTGTCCTGCTGGGGCTTACTGCCCACCCGGCTGTCCCTCACCCATCCCCTGTCCTGCGGGAACTTACAGCAACCTCAGTGGCTTGAGGAGCCTCCAGGAGTGCTTGGACTGCCCACCCGGGTGAGTGCCCTCTCCAGAGAAAATGGCTCAGCCCTGCCCCGTTGCAAAGGGATTGTTCAGCCTTCAAGCTAATTGCTCCAACAGCCCATCCTTACCTTCAGCCCCCTTACAGAGCAGCCCCCTCTGTGCCAGAGCTCTGTTCCCATGTGCTACCTGAGTTCTCCACGTGTCACCAGATTTACAACAAGGGATTTGAATTGGTTGAGTTGTCCCCCAGCTTCTGCTGTTCACTGGCTCTGCCAAGACTCCTATCTGTGGTGCAGCATGGTTTCATCCAGCAGCTCTTGTGTAATCATCCTCCCTGATACTAATGTTATATTAGCAGATGGTATAACTCACCACCTGTCGCATTAATTTTAATGACCCCAAAATGACACAGCTAATTCTGAAGGCCAAAGGTATGGAGTGTGGTGGCTTTCACCTCTCTCTGAGTCTGCATTGAGTATGTGCAGCTTAAGGCCAGTGAGGGACAGTCACTTTCAGGTGCTGTAGATCTCCATGGGATGCAACCCAAAGCTCTGAGAGAATCCAAATTCAAAGAACTATCTCTCTATATTTTTACTTAACTCTGTTTTCCCAGGAGAGGTAGGCAGGAAAACTGAGCCGGAGACTGCTCTGAAATTCATATCTCACACAGAAGCTGGAGGGAATGCCATCAGAGTGGCTTTCTTATGTATTTTTAGCCCAGAGCTGCGGAGCTGGTTTGAAGAAAACCAACATTTGGGTGTTTGTATGATCTTCAGTCAGAAGTAGATGCAGATGCTGATCCCTTCTTGTAGAGGGGAGAATTATTCCCAGGATACAGCTACTGAATCTGCGAGGTTATGGTCTTTAAAAAGCATGTGTGAGAAGTGACATGTATCCTCTGAACTCCCTTTCAAGGCCTGTAAGCAAACAAGACCCAGGTCTCCAAGATTCCAGGTAGACAGCAGGGATATTTTTGTATTGGGACTGTGTTATCCAGTGACAAAAGGAACTATTGCTACCCAGGGTGTCTGTTTTTCCCCACATAGTCTGTATTGTGATGGGACAAATAACCAAGCTCCCTCAGGACCCTGTGAAGCTGGCTACTTCTGTACAGGAGGCGCCAAAAGTGCTCTTCAGCAAGTGGTGATGGAAGGGCATTATTCCTTACCAGGAGCTTTCAAGCCAGAGCCATGTCCTCTTGGCAGCTTCCAGCCTGTAAGTCTGTTAGTATACACTGTGTAATGTACTTGATGGGGCATCAGAGCCCTTGGAAAACTGTCCAGTGTGGGAATAGAAACTCAGGAGGTGTTTGTAAGTGGTCAGCTTAAGAAAAGGGGACTTGGGTTTTTTCCTACATTGGGTAATCACCACCTCCTTTGCTTTTACCCTGCAACAGAAGAACTCTGTGCAGAACTACAAAGGTTTGGGTCAGGACATCAGGTCCATCAGTCCAGCACTGTTGTCAATAGCTCATTTGGCAGTTTTTCTTTAGTTTTCTTGCATAGTGCAAATGTAGAAGTGGCTGAGGAGGCTTCAGCCTAGCATGGGTGAGTTAACGTGTGCTTGTGCATACTAATACGGCTGTGTTAGATCAGGGCTGTGCCCGCCACTGCTTTAGTGGTGGAAGGTGCTGTTCAGATCCCACAGATCTGTTGCATTTGGACTGCAGTTCATTTGCTTCAAGGTGCTTATTTTGTAGTATGGAGTTGGTAGAGTGTGCAAAAGTCATTGATTCATGTGGCAAGCAGCAATACCCCACATCTGCCAAGCGCTTTCTGTGTTTCCTCTTTAGGCTCGTGCTCAGTCTCTTTGTAGGGATTGTCCAGAGGGTACATTCTGCAGTGAGCCAGGCCTGGCTGCACCCCAGGATTGTCCCAAAGGGCATTTTTGCTTGGCTGGAAGTTCCTTACCTCTCCCGTGTCCATTGGTAAGAGTGGACTTGGTTTTCAAGTGGTGATTTTCAGCGGGCTCCCAGTCCCTTGGCAGAGGACATTCACTGGTTTTCTCTGCAGGGAACCTACACCAGTGTAGTCAGGGCAGGTTCATGCAAGCCCTGCCCAGCAGGCATGTACTGCAGCAGGGCTGCTCTGACTGAGCCAGAAGGATATTGCCAGCCAGGGTATTACTGCCTTCAAGGCTCCAGCACCTCCTCACCCGTGAGTACTGAATATCTCACATTGCTTCATGCCTTTTGGAACCACAAAAACTTTTATAAGCCACATTAATGTAATTTTCCTTGCTTCAGATGGGGCTTCCAGTTGGAGATCTCTGCCCACAAGGACATTATTGCCCTGCTGGCACAACACACCCAAAAGAGACGCCGTGTCCTGCTGGCACCTGGAATGCACAGAGAGGAGCCCAGGATGCCACTTGGTGCCTGCCTTGTCCCCCTGGGTTTTTCTGCAACATGTCTGGCCAAGATGCTCCTGTGGGTCTTTGTGCACGAGGTGAGACAAAGCTGCAACTACTTTGGCTGCTTAAAAATTCACTTGGTTTTGAATCAGAGACAGAACTCAAATGTTTTCTGCTTTCAGGTTATTACTGCACAGGAAGGACAAAGACTGCAAAGCCAGAGGATGGGATCACTGGAGATCTCTGTCCTCGAGGACATTTCTGCCCTGCAGGCTCAGCAGCCCCTTCTCCCTGCCCCAGTGGGGAATACAGTAATGCAACAGGTCAGGAACTGGAGCTTTGTGATTTCACTGTGAGGTAGAAAACACAGATTACGTTTCTTATCTGTATCCAAGAATGTCCTGACAGCTGCTGGCCATGATCAGCATTCAGTGTGTGGAGGGGGAGTAAAGAAAGGGGGCAGGGGGCTGTTGTTTTTTCCTGGTGTCACATGGGGAATGTGAGATGCCTCACACATGGCAGACAGCTCACGTGTGAGGATTGCAGCAGTAAGTGCACAGACAGCTGGTAAGCAGTTCACCGGGTTTCCTTGCTGTTGTGCCTGCCGCCTGATGGTGAGATGTGGAGGTTACCGGCACCCCGGGGCTGGTGGAGTTGAGAAGCTGAACCAAACCCTCCTGGTTTGTGGTTGAAGGGCTTACAGAATAACTTCATTTCCATTCCTGCTTCTTAAGGCAGAGAGAAGTTGTGTGCGTGGTGTTTTTCTTCCACTGCATTACATGGTTCTTTTAATGCCTCTGTTTCCTTCACAGGTCAAGACAAATGCTTCTCTTGCCCTGCTGGGTTCCACTGCTCAAATGGACTGCGCCGCCGCTGTCCTCCCGGCTTCTATTGCCCTCAGAACACTGGAATCAGCTTTTATCCCTGTCCCCCTGGGACCTACAACCCCTCGTATGGGCTCAGCCAAGCTGAGGGGTGTCAGCAATGCCCTGCAGGTGAGGAAATTGCTCTGTCAGTGTAGAGCAGCGTCTGTGAGGGTGAGCTCTCTGTATATCCCTTTTCCTAAGCAACTGATGCGTGTTTCAGCTCTAGGAAATACAAACATCAAAATACACAGTCCAGAAGGTTCCTTATCCCACTGACAGTGTCCCACAGGTTTTCCTGAGGCTCTGCAGAAGGTTGGGTTACACTCAGGGTTTCCCAGAGGAGCATGATCTGAGTTGGGATATGGTTTTGTCCCTGTTGTGCTGATGCTGAGGGACTGGCTCTCTCGGTCTTCCCTTTTGCCTCCCAATGAGTGCATGCAGCATAGCAGCTCTCCCAGCTTTTCTCCCAGTTTACTGATACTTGATGGTATTTTCCCTCTGTGGTCTTCCAGGGATGTTCTGTGGAGAATGGGGATTATCCGCTCCAAGTGGTCCCTGCTGGCCAGGATTCTTCTGCACAGCAGGTATTGAATTTAGAGTTCACAGGGCAAAAAGAGAAGTGAAAAAGCAGCAAGCTTTAGGAATTCCCTTTAGGAATCAGATTTTGTACATTATCTGTGCAATCTCTCCCTGGATTTTATTGCAGAGAGTGCCAGGATGGTCCTGAGGAATAAAGCAATGTAATAAGGTTATCATCAGTCACATCATAAGTTTCTCTAGTTAAATACCTGCTTTCTGAGCCTACTAGAAGGACCTGGGGGGAAACTACAAGAAGTAGACTCAAGCAAGTCATTACCATAGGGATTTGACTATTGTGAGTAAGTTTCCTGGCAGCTTTCAGTTGGTGTTTGCATAGAATAAAGGCTTGGATTTGTAGGGACAAAGGACTACAGAGAGATAGGAAGGTGGTGGCAACTTCGTTCAGTCCTCCTGCACGATATTCAGTAGCACTGAATGTTCTCTGTGCTGCATGCTGTAACCATGCTGCTGAGGATTAGTGTTTGATATACCTCACAGAACCACGGCTCCTGAATTTGGGTGATTTAATAAGGATCCTGACCTTTACTTTACTTCTAAGTTACTATGTCCTTGGAATTATTAAGAAAGGTCTGAGAAGAGAGCTGAAAACCACACGAATACAAATTTCGTAGAGGCCTGGCTCTCTGGTTGTGACTGGATTGGGCAGTTCATCCCTTCTTTGAGATATCTTTCAGGTCAAGCCCAGAAGGCAGTCAGCTCTGCTGTGATCAGCATTCAGATCCACGCTTTGCAATGTGGATGACAGACTTTGAACTCCATAGATGCTCTCAATATTTCCATATAAATCAAATAGCTTCTGTACTCATTGGCCCCTTCAACAAACAGATGACTCTGGGAGGTGGACAAGGGAGGTGGGCATTTGGGGTCACTTTTAGTCCTGGTTGCAGCAGTGGGAACTCAGATGAGCTTATTCTTTTCTGAGTATGTTTTCCTGGCCGTACACTGGAGAGGGATGCTACATGCCAGGGAAGAATTTTGTGAGCTATAGTTAAAGCTATGTAGGGGTTTACATGCAATTGTATAAGGTGTGGTCATGGTCTCCTTCTCCCTGACATCCCAGCTTTTAAAGGAGTAGGTCTGTGGTGGGCTAAACCATCCAAATGGTTCCATTCCCATGGTACTTGCTGTTAGTTATTCCATTCCACTATAGATTGGCCTAAGTAAGAATCAGCTGCTCTCTTCTTTCAGCTGTGGAAATGTTTCTTTAGGCATGAATAGCCACCCGTGTCATTCAGGATACCTTTGGTTTATCTTCCTCATGTAGGAGCAAGCGTCCCAAACCCTAATGGAGCCACGAACACGAGCACTGGTGGTCCGTGCCCCCCTGGCCACTTCTGCCCAGCTGGCACAAGCATCCCCCAGCAATGCCCTGTGGGCACTTACTCTGACAGGTAAGTAGTCTTCTTGGTTCTGCTGACGCTCATTGGTATTATCCTTTTCTTTTTGGTTTCTCCATTAGTCCTTTAAGTAGCAAAGTACAGCTCAGTGAGGCTCATTAGACTCGTCTTTGCATTGATCATAAAAGCCTCATGGGTGCTTTCACTTGGCCAGAGCTGTAGGTATCAGTGGTCTACCTGCTGAACTTGTGCTCCTGCCAACAGAAAGCCTGCTTGTGTCCCTCACCAGGCTCTACAACAGGCAGGACTCCAGCTGCACAGCATGTCCATCTGGCTATTACTGCAGCTCTGCTGGCCTCACAGCACCCTCAGGACCCTGCTCAGCTGGTTACTACTGCCTGAGTGGAGCTTCCTCACCATCACCACATGGTGAGCTGCCCTGAGTGAACGTTGGTGTCTTCATTTGCCTGTGTCCAATAATTAGGGGGTTTGGCACCAGGTAGTTGCCTGTTGTGCCTGTAATGGACGTAGCCTGGTTGCTCCTTGTCATTTTATTGTGTCTCAGAAATAAGAATTTCCAGAGAAGAATTCCAAATCTCTAATAGTCAATTCCATGGTCTCCAGAATTCCTAGTAGATGTGAAGCAGAGCCTTTAGAAAGCTGATCTGTTAAATATGGTTTGTTGTGGCTTTGCCTGTGAAGCAAGGAGGGAAACGACATGCTGACATAGCATCAAAGAATTCCAAAGCCGGGATACTGTGGTCATTCTAGTTACTGTGTTGATCTGTCTTCTGGGATCCCAGAGAAGACAACATCTTTCTTGGTGGACCTTTGTTAGCATTGTCCCTCCCTCAGCAGCTCCCTTTATTGGCTATGTCTCTGCGCTTTCTATGCTCTAGGTATGTGGGAGAAAGGAGGTCCTTGTCCTGTGAGCCACTTCTGCCCGGAAGGAAGCAGTTTTCCCTTACCCTGCCTTGCAGGGACTTACAACAACCTCACCAGACAAGTGGCATGCTTCCTTTGTGCTGCAGGCTACTACTGCCCGGAAAACACCACCAGCTACAGTGTGAACCCTTGCCCAGCTGGCTTTTACTGCCCCAAAGGTGAGATGGGCCCAAGGGACAAGGCAATCCATTGGCCAGGCTGCAACAGCCAAGAAATGATCTCAGTGGACCAAATGTTTAAGTGTCAGTCTGGTTCTTCACAGAAAGAAACCGCAACCCTGGAAACCACAGATATGGCTGTTGTTTGGGCTTTAAAGGCAAACTAAACAGCACTGCCTGCCTGGCCATGAAGGGCAAGCTGTGCACTGTGGAGGTCAGCAATGACATAAACTGGCAAAGATGACCTCGAATCGTAGGATGCCACATGAAGTGATACAGCAGGGTTGATAGCCAAGATAGTATTTACAGTCCATGAAAGCTATTTTCTCTCTTTATTCCAAAGGAACCAGGTTTGCTACAGAGTTCCCCTGTCCACGGGGCTACTATAACCCTGATCCCATGACACAGAGCTTGGATAGCTGCTTGCCCTGTCCTCCTGGGCACTACTGTGGGAAGGAGAACTTGACAGCTGCCTCAGGCATGTGTGATGGAGGTGAGGCTGGATCTCTGTGGCTCTTGTATTGCCCAGCCCTTGGGGACAGCATGTTTGGGAGCCTGATGCAGCAAAGCCATCCAGGATGGCTATCCACAAGAATTCCTGGGGCTCTGTCATTGCTAGAGCTTCTCGGTCATGTTTTCTGTTCTCAGGTTGGTTTTGCATCTCAGCTGCTTGGACCTCACGGCCTTTTGATCTGGATAACTACACCAACACCAACTGCCTCTGTCCAGCCACTGCCACTGGAGGGAAGTGCACAGCTGGTTTCTATTGCCCCAAAGGAAGCCCAGAGCCACTTCCTTGTCCTCCAGGGTTTTACTGCAATGCCTCAGGTTTGTGTGTTTGGAGAACAGGAGTGATCTGGTTTGAGGGGAGTTAAAATAAAGGCATTGTGTGGGCAGGGAAATGTTTGTTATTTCAGAATTCATTAGAGGACCCTAAAGCTAATTTTGCTTCTGGGTGATAAACCCGGTTTTGCCCAGAACTTGCTGTGTGTCCTCAGGTGAATCACTGCTTCCATGGCCATGTTCCCATCTTCAGAGGACCAGTGGGAACACAGGTCGCTATAGGTTCATAGACATGGAGTATCAGGGTCTCCTGTCAGAATTCCCTGTATTCTGTGCACCTGCAGAGCCTGCAGATGCTGCAACACAGACAAAATGCTGCTTCATTTTCTTCTGCTCCTTTTCTGTCCTTTCAGTATCCCTTTAATGTGTTAAACAAGAGCTGATTTTATCCTGACATTTCTGTAGAGCTGTGATGGTGCTTGTGAGATGCCTTTGGTGTCTTCCAGAGAGATGCTTCGAGTGGTTGTTTTCCTGCTTTCCTTCCTTTACCTTAGTGCTTTGAGTGCTATTATCCCCTCTGTCTTCCAGGTCTGTCCGTGCCCAGTGGGGAATGTGCTGCTGGGTTTTACTGTAAAGCTGGAGCAACAATCCCTAACCCAACAGATGGTGTGACTGGGAATATCTGCCCTGGGGGCACTTACTGCAGTAGGTATCCAGCATCCATCAAGACTAAAAATTTCATGTCACATAATGTCTGAAATACAGAAAATTTCATGTCATGTAACATCTGAAACACTGTGGGGTGATTTGGGAATGTGGTGGCCAACTTGCTAGTGCCTAAAGACTCAGATTCTTCCCCTAGTTTCCCCCCTGACCTGTTCTTTGAAAGCGGGGAGTGATAGATCTGTCTCAACACCTAAACTAGTCCATCTTTGGATTGTAATTAGCTGCACCTCGTTTTTCCTTGGTAAATGAAGCTGCTAATGTCAGTCCTCTTCCATGCAGCACTGTTTGAAAACACTGCATGAAAAACATGACTTCCCTGATCCTGTTCCTGTGCTGCTGCATGTTCATCCAAGCCCTGAATGCAGCAATGACCTCCTTCATCTTTCACTGTTCATTTCTCTCTGTCTTGCTTCTGTCCTTGCAGCTGCAGCATCTGCAGTTCCCAAGCTCTGCCCTGCTGGTACCTTTTCCAGCGTCCAGGGGAGGAGAACGCTTTCCGAGTGCCAGCCTTGCCCCTCTGGCTTCTACTGTGAGGAACCTGGCCTCAGTGCTCCGACTGGAGAGTGCTGGGAAGGTAAGTCATGGATAAACTGCAGCCCACTGCAGATTGACGGAGCCTCTGGGCACACGCTCAAAGGAAAGTGTGTTTGTGTGTATTGGACAGGTTCAAAATGAATGTCTTTGTGTGAGTCAGTGGTTTAGAGAGGAAAAGCCAAACGTGGAACAGCCATTCCCCTGCTGGGAGATCTGCCAGGAGTCAAAAAGGTGCTGTAGGCTGTGCAGGCATCCAGAAAACAGGAGTTCTGTTTTCACAGTATCCAAATGCTATTCCATGCATCCCTCATACAAGAGATGGCTGCTTATTATTGACTCCTGAGTCTTCCTATGGGTGCAAGTTTAGAGACTTGCTGCCTACCTTGGCGGTTTCCCTCTCTTGACTTGGAGAAGAGCAAGTTCTGGCTTTGTGTGAAAAGGCCTCTAGAGGTTAAAGCAATTCAGACGTGTGTGCCTGGGAGAACCTGTTCTCTCCTAATCAGCAGCACCTCAATAGCTACTATATCCTAGTAACTATCTCCTAACTCCTTGCTTTCCTCTGCAGGCTATTACTGTGACAGCCAGCAAGGGCCAGTTATTGATTTTACCCTTTACCCATGCCCACGAGGGTTTTACTGCCCACCAGGAACAAAGAGCAGCACTCAGTATAGCTGCCCTGCAGGAACCTTTGGACCAAGGCAAAACCTGAAAGCAATCACAGAATGTCAGAGGTGCCCACCAGGGAAATACTGTGAATTCTCTGGGCTTGCTGCCCCAACAGGTATATTGCTGCTCTCCTGAGTATATTCACTGTTGTTAGAGTCATGGCAGGGGCTGATGGACTGGAGTCAGGACTCTAGGGTGCTGATCTTGCCTTAGGTGAACTGTCCCATTTGCTTGTCAAGAACTTCCTGATATGTTTTAATAGAATCATGTATTTTGTATCTGTTATTCTGTTCTGTAGGAGACTGTGCTGAGGGGTTTTGGTGCAAAAGTGGTACCTGCGTAAGAAACCCCCAAGATGGAGAATCAGGACTTCCTTGTCCTCCTGGTCATTATTGTCCTGAAGGTAGAGTGCTTTGCTAAAGCACAGTTGTTCTTCAGCCACAGAAAGCATGAGGTGGTGTTTCCTCACTCCGGTGCAATGTATTTTACCAGGTGCCCCAGTTCCATTGCAGTGCCCTCCTGGCACGTGGGCTGGTGGTGAAGGCATCAGGAGTTTGCAGGAGTGCCAGCCTTGCCCTGGGGGATATTACTGCAATAGCTCAGGGCAGACAGCCCCCTCAGGACCCTGCAGCCCAGGGTGAGTAGAGGAGCAAACACATTTACGTGCTGTGTTGTAAGAAGAGGAGGTCTACAAGGGCTCTTCTTTAGCCTTGTGGAAATGAAGGATGTTTGCCTGGCTGCAGGTACTACTGCACCACTGGGGCCCAGTCCCCAGCTCCCACTGATGGCCTCTCAGGAGCTCCATGTCCAGTCAGTCACTTCTGTCCTCTCGGATCTAGCAGTCCAGCTCCATGCCCCCCTGGCTCCTATGTGCCACACACCCGTGGAGAGAAGTGCCATGCTTGCCCAGAGGGGGAATACTGTGTCTCTGGGGAGAAGCCACAGCCATGTCCCCAGGGTGAGTTAATGTCTGTTAAATGTCTGGCTTGTCTTTGGTGTTCCAAAGGCTGCTGATTCTGATCTGTTCTTTCTTTTCCAGGGTATTTCTGTCCCAAGGGTACAGCTCTTCCATTTGCTTGTCCAGCAGGGTCCTATAACCCTTCACCAAAGCAAGGCAGCTGCCTCCCCTGTCCTAAAGGGTAAGGGTGAGACACTGAGTCCCTTACATGTGTGTCCCTTGCTCATTTGAGGTGTGAGTAAGGGGCTACTAGAAATAATTGTTTATCCAGTCATCATGGAGAGGTATGATGGGGAAATGAGTTCTTTTAGCAAAGAAAAGCACTTGTCTCTGTGAGGAAGCAGAGCTCTGTTTAACCACACTACAGGTGATTGTGGGGCCAGGCAAAGTCCTAAACCCAGGTACAACTACACTGGAATTTAGATCAGGAAGCTGTTTGGAGCAAGGAAACCACTAGCATCATAAACCTTTTCCATGTCTGAAGTAAGAGACTATTCCCTTGGCAACAAGCCTGTTGAAGGGGAAGAGGATCTTGGGTATCACCTGGTGCTGAGTCTGGCTTTTCCCTATGGGGATTCATCTCCAATTACTGACTGGATTTGACCTTGATTAACTTTTACAAGTTGATGAATCACAGCCTGGATATGTTGTGACTCAAGTTAAGGAAATTATGTCTCTGTGGCTTTTGCAATTATGCCATCAATTTGGCAGAGGAGGAAACAACTCAGAATGTAGTAACATATGCATAAGTAGGTCTCTTGTGGTCAATACAGCCACATTAGACTAGCTAGTCTCACCAGTAAGTTGTTATTCAGGTATTTGTGGATAGAATGTTGCTAGAAAATGTCTTATTTCCTCTTTTTTAAATCTCTCTTTGCACTAGGTTCTTCTGCCCCCAAAATTCCTCTTCCTTTATGGAGAATGAATGTCCAGCTGGCCACTACTGCCCTACAAGTACTGCTTCTGCCACTCAGTTCCCATGTCCAAAGGGGACTTACAATCCCCAGGCTGGGAGCAGCCTGGTGTCTCACTGCACCCCCTGTGACCCAGGTAAGCAGCAAATAAAGATATCTCAGTATGACAGGAGAATGCATGAAAATTGGGAATGTTCTCGAGCTTCATGGATTCAGTGGATGAATTGTGTAGCTTGCTCTCTGGAGTATCTCTCTGGGGTGTTTTCCTGCCACTACTAATGGCATTGCCTTGCTTTTTCAGGGTACTACTGTGCACTTGTGGGGCAGTCCCATGTTACAGGACCCTGTCTAGCTGGGTTCTACTGCACAGGAGGTGTTTCTAGTCCAACACCTACAGATGGTCTTCTGGGGAACACATGCCCAAAGGGGAGTTACTGTCCTATGGGCTCTGCCTTTCCGCAGCCGTGTCGTCCTGGTTATTACAGCAACTCAACTGCGAATACTGGGATCAAGGACTGTCTCCTATGTGATGCAGGTACAATATCAAAAGAAAGGATGAATGAGATTCTAGCCAAGCACCAGCATTTCTAGGGCTCCTGAGACACTTTGTGGTTCCAGAGCAGGCAACCATGAACAACTGCTTTCTTGGAGAGAGATGTAAGGTAGAGCATAGAGAGACTGAATCTGCACTGCTTCCCTTTCCACCTTTTCTCTAGGTGCTTTGTGTACTTGGAGATCAGAAAGTCATAGAATTATAGAATGGTTTGGGCTGGAAAGGACCTGAAGATCATCCAGTTCCAACCCGTTGTAGATGATACAAGGAGTGCTGTTTGTTCAGGCATTTGTAAGCTCTGTACTTGCAGCTATTCTCAGTGACAGCATCTCCAGCAGAACAGATGTTGGTGCCATCAAACATGATGCTTCAGTGATGATTATTTCCTCATTACATACTTGCTGTTTGTCTGTCTTGTGTGACCAGTATCATTATGGTCTTTTTGTCTTCCCTCTTCATTTCAGGGTATTTCTGTGATGGGACTGGACTTGTTTCTCCAACTGGATTATGTGAGGCTGGGTTCTACTGCAGTGGAGGAACCATTTCCCCTAAGCCTCCCAGGGTAAGCTGTGCTTGTATCATGAATAGTGTATAATGTACCTGTGGAACTGAAGACCATAAGGTCACCTTAGTTCTTCTGCCCTTGATTGAACTGTCCCTTAACTACATTACGTTGTGTATTGGGTACATCCGTGCATCTGGTTTCTTGATAGGGAAAGGGGCACTTGGCCTTCTTTCAGCTTTTACATCTAAAATCTGACCATAAAGAACTCTGTGTTTATATGCTGATGCTGCAAAGCAGAGTGGAATGCTGTATCAGATTAAAATTCCAAAGGTTAGGAATGCATGAGTTTGATGAGAACACTGCATCTGTCAGCCCTCCTCCTAGGCAAAATACAATGAGAATCTTTAAAGGTGATAACAAGACACTGGGTTTATGCCCCAGCTCTCTGCAGACTATGAATGATGAAAGGGTGCTGCCATCTTCCAAATGGCCATCCCAGCAAGATTTGTTATGGGCACAATTCTGACCCCTTCCTTTGGAAAAGGATACATGTGCAGCCCGAGGGATGAGCACAGGATTTCATACGACATGTCTAGTTCTCTTCAGCATAAGAATCTGACCCAAGTCACTTTGCAAGGCCACCCCTGAGTTGGTAGGCTTGTAACTGGGGTGTTTTTCTTGCAAGACAACAGTAAGTGGAGGACCATGTCCACCGGGACATTACTGTGTGGTGGGGAGCAGCAGAGCCCAGCCGTGCCCTGCAGGGAGTTACAGCCCATCCTGGAGCATGGCACAGTGTTTGGAGTGCCCAGAAGGCTTTTACTGCACGTCTGCTTCCACAAACTACACAGACTGCCCTGCAGGTGGGTCTGATCGTTCCACCCACTCATTCTGGGACAGTTTGAGATTGGATAATCTGGAATTAGCAGATGCTCCTACAGCTGTTTGGAGTGGATTTGTCCTTGGACTGGGTTGCATGATGCAGCAGATGGACAGATCAATGTCTTTGGTTAAAGCACTTCAGCTCTTTGGGATTCAGCTCCTGTCTAAATGAGGAAAATGGTAAATGGAGCATCAGCTTTGACCTTTATCATACGCTTTGAGATCTTCTCATTAAAAATGAGAAGCTTGGGATCAGTCCCTCTCAGATGAAGAGAATGCTTTGTGTCTGGGTTGGGAATTCTTCAGCATGTGTTAACCTTTATGAAACCTCTCCTTTTGTAGGTCACTATTGCCCCAGGAATACAGAATTTGCCACACAGTATCCCTGTCCCCCTGGAACCTACAGCGAAGCTTTAAATATGTGGGATGCTTCCACGTGCCAGCTGTGTCCTCCTGGAAGGGTCTGTTCCAAGCCAGGCCTAGCAAGACCAGATGGACTGTGCATGCCTGGATGGTTTTGTCCATCTGGATCCACATCAAGCAAACCAGTGTTTCCTGGAAATCACTCTGGTACAAAGGGGAATGGTAAAGCATGATGGCTGTTATTATTGAGAAGGGGGCATTACAGAGTCACCTAGAGGGTCGAACCAGTCCAGGGTGGGTAACTTTCCTGTTTCCTTTCCTTCATTCAGTGCTCTAGTTCTGTTTTCCTGAGCTGTGTAAGTCCTCTCAATTCTTCCATTTCGACTCAGTCTGTGTCTTTTCCATTAGCAGGCATGGCAGCTCCAGCTTCTGGATCTGTTGGCTTGTGCCAAGCAGGAACCTTTTGTCCTGCTGGGTCCTTTCTTCCTCTTCCCTGCACTCCAGGTAGGAGAAGTCTTTCTGCTTCCTGCACAGGTTGGTTGGGGGTTTTGCCCATGTGTGCTGTTTTCCCTTTTGCCAAGGTCAGTAGGCAATCCCAGTCTTGTGCTGGGGCTGGTTCTGAGCTCTCTTACATGACAGCCTTGCTTCTGCCCCCTGCATCAGGTTCATACTGTGCAACGGCAGAGCTCTCGGCTCCATCAGGTCCCTGTGAGGCTGGCTTCTACTGCACAGGGGGCTCCACGCTCCCAAACCCCATGGATGGAGCAGGAGGGAACATTTGTCCTCGAGGCCACTTCTGTCCTGCAGGGAGTTCTTCTCCATCTCCATGTCCTCCAGGTAGGTTTGATGGCAGCTGCTGCATGCAATCATTTCTCTTCCCAGCGCACTGCTGAGCCTGAGGCTGTGCCATTGTCCTGCAGCCCCTTGTCACTTTATTTCCCCAAGGGACAGCTGCTATCAGCACAAAGCTCAACCTCTAATCCAGTGCTGTTGTACTGGGAACATCAGTCCTAAATGTGCGTTCAGAGAGTAGTTGCAAAACTGCCCCAGGAGCCTCAGCCTGTGGCCTACATGCTGCTGAAGGAGAGGTCACACAGCCCAGCACACCACTGCCACCTTCCCTGCACATCCAGAGCTGTCCTTTAACATCACCATTCATGAGATAAATGATTAAGTTGAATGAGAAAGACTGTGGAATGTTTGTTTCTCTCTTTTTACATTAAACAAGTGGTTGCACTGCTCCGTCCAGACCAGAAATAAAGAGGAATTCACCTCAGCCAGCATTCAGGACCAACCTATCATCTCCTCTCCAAAGGGAGTCCTAGGGACTGTACTCCCTTTGATTTCCTTCCTTGCCAGCATCCTTTTGGCATCTTCTGCAAGAGGTTGCTGGGGCTGGTGTAGTTAGAGAGTTACTGTGTGAGCAGCTCCTGCTTCTCTCCTTAGCCCCTTCCAGCAGGGTCTAAGAGGACATGAGGATGTGCTTTTGATGGCTTTTTATTTCCAGGCTCCTTTTTGGCTCATGGTGGCGGCCGGTCAGCACAGGATTGCCAGGCCTGCTCCCCAGGGTGGTTCTGTTCTCAGCATGGCCAGAGCTCCCCAGAGGGCTTGTGTAAAGAAGGATGGTTTTGCCCAGAGGGCTCTGTGTCAGCCCAGCATTCAGGTAGGAAATCTTTGGGTCATTCTTTACCTACAGGAGTTGCAGTGCTTAAAATCTGACCTTAGTTACGCTTTCAAGTTACGTTTAGAAATGAGTAATTATTTAGATTAAAACATGTTTGCAACACAGGTTAAGTGATGTGTAAATTGTGTGTATATACACTAGGAAATCCTAGGGGATCTTACCAAGGCAAAAACAAAGCTGGAAACAATATCCCAAGAGGAGCTTAATCCATGGGATATTTTCACCTTTGTTAGAAAGAGAGCAAGAAAATGTATAAGCAATTGTCTATTCTCCCTTTCATAATAGTGATATAAGGATAAATGTAACTCAAATCCTGATGGATTAAAAACATCCATGGGGCTCTGAAAATGAAGTTATTGAACCATGTGGAATGCAGAGAGGCTTTATAAAGCTTTTATATCATACTAAATCTTCCAGTTCTAGGTGTGTGGTGATGCTTCCTCTCATGGCACTATATAGCTGTTCGGCACATAAGCAGAGCAGTGACATTAGAAGTTTCTTTCTTTGCTCCTAGACTATTTGTGTCCTGTGGGTCACTACTGCCCCACTGGCAGCCCAGAGCCCATACCCTGTCCCTCTGGAAAATACCAGGATCAGGCTGGGAAAAGCCAGTGTGAAACATGCCCAGCCGGAATGTAAGTGAAGTGGATTCTCTCCTTCCTCTTGATGTTTTCCTTAGGAATTAGCATGTGCATTTCCCTCTGCCTTAGGCAGCACTGTGTGTTGTATCCTTTGATACACAAGGCTGGTTTTCTTCTTTCTGTTTTCTTATCACCTTTCCCTTTATTGTGTCATTTTTCTGTACCACAATCTGTGGACCATAGAAAACCCATCCTGGGAGCTCTGTCTGCTGGGATGGACAAAATGCTCCTGACAGGTTGCATCCTATTTCTCCATTTGCTTCCTTCCAAGTAATTGACTTTCCTTTTATTGTGGAGTCTTAGACTGTCACTGTTGTGCAGAAGTTTCTTGGCCTCTGGCAGAACAGAGGGAAGAGCGTGGCCTGAGGCAAGACTTGGGCTTTTTTGGGTAGGTTCTGTGCCCTAGAAGCCCATCCAGGTGATCTCCAGGAGAACTTCTCACATGGTGTGGTCAAAGCAGTAGAATGCGCAGCAGGATACTACTGCCTGCCAGGAACAAAAGCTGCCAATCAGTACCCGTGCCCAGAGGGCACCTACAGCAACCAAACTGGGCTGGAAAATCCCAGGGAATGCAAGCCTTGTCCTGGAGGCATGTTTTGTGCCAGTGCAGGTAGGAATTGCGTATGGATTAAATAGAATCCTAGACTGGTTTGTGTGGAGCAGAGCCAAAAAGTTTCTCCAGTGGGTGCTGTTCTGTATGTAGTTTATGTGATTTTGAAGTAGCATTTGCAGTGATTTCTGGGACCCCTTCAGTAGAGATTCTTTGTGATCATGTCCAAGATTCTTACAGTCTTTTGTAAATTTAATCAAAGAGACAGATTAAGGTGTGTCTGGTTTAGCAAAGACGATGAAACCACAAACCAAGCAGCTTGGGCTCTAGGACTCATTAGTTTTTGGTTGCCTTTTAGTGGATAGACCAAGCAGCCCCATCTGCAAAGGTGATCTAGAAAGCTCTTTAGGGCTTTAGCTACCTGGTAAGTGAATATGGAGACTCTGGGTTGAGCTTTTAGGGGGCCAGCAGACTCTGCGATCATTGTGCTGACAAGGCTTGGCTGGGTTGTTTAGCCTAGAAGCTGTGATTTATGGCATGCCACTAGCTTATGTTTTGTGCTTCTTGTCTTTAGGACTCTCCTCCCCAAGTGGTCCTTGTTCACCTGGGTATTACTGCACTTCAGAGGCCCGTGTCCCCAATCCTGTCCATGATGAGGCAGGCAGCCTTTGCCCAGCAGGACATTACTGCCCACCAGGCAGCAGCAAGCCAGAGCCGTGTCCCGCTGGCACCTTTCTACCTCAGGCTGGGATGGTTTATGGTAATGCCTGTCTGCCTTGCCCTGGGGGGAGGTTCTGCCAAGGAGAAGGCCTGGCCAGTGTTTCTGGTGTGTACTGCATGCGCCTGACATCTTTCTTGTCCCCCAGTTTGGATTTCTTGATGTTCTCTGGTTGCTTAAATCTAATGCCAAAGCTTTTCTTCCTTGCAGGAACATGTTACGCTGGGTATTTCTGTCACCGTGGAGCCACGCAGCCAGATCATGAGCACTGCCCCTCTGGCTTCTACTGTCCTGAAGGCTCTGAATCCCCAGTCCCTTGCAGCCCTGGCAGCTTCAACCCTGACAGTGGGAAATGGCAGTTGACAGACTGTCAGCCCTGCCCAGCTGGGTACTTCTGCAGCGGTGAGTCTCTGCTGGTCACTGTGAGCCAAGGTAGACACCCACTACAGCTTCATTTCTTACAAGCTCGTGCTTAGCAGGTACAGGAGAAGAAACTCAGTGCCACACACCATCTTTGGTTAGCAGCAGTTTCTGCAGGATGTACACTAAGTATAAATGCCTCAAATCATTTGTCTTCTAAAACTCCTGTTGGGATCTCAGTAGCAGTCTCAGGTCACCCATAGCACTTCTTGCTTGTTATTACACCTATCTCCCTTGGCTCAGCACCTCTTCTAGATGTCTATTATGTCTTTGGCCTCAGGAAAATAAAATAGCTCAGCAAACAGGCACTTGGAGCTGGCTAACAGCCAGGGTCTCTGCAGCTGCTCAGACGTTCTCACCATCTGTCTGTACAAAATGTTCATGTGCTCCCCCCCAGCACTGAAGTGTTTGTGGTCACACTGACAGCAACAGATTCACCCATCACCTTCTGTGAGACAAAGAGGCTTTGACTTTCTCAGGTGAGGAACTGAAGCAACAGGGAGGAAATTACTTGACTGAACTAACACAAAGCTTGTGGCAGAGCCGGAACCACAACTAAGAGTGTCAGAGTCACAGCTGAGCATTGAATTGGAAGCCTGTGTTAAACCAGGCAGATAATTCAGAACTTACTTTCCTGTACAATAAGATGTCCTTTGTCTGAGGCTGAACTTCAGAGAATAGGCGCTTTCTGACATGTGTTACAGGTGTATGATGAAGGAGATGGTGATTTCAGGAGCTAAGGGTTTCCACTGTCTTTGATCCGGCAAAGGAAAAGGAAAGGCTTTGCTTTTGTTGTTGCAGGGCTGCGCAAAACCAGTTCTGAAGGACCATGTCCTGCAGGGTACAGCTGCCCCCCTGCCCAGACTTCAATTACCCCCATCACTGTCCACGAGGCTTTTACTGCCCCGTGGGATCTGCCTTTCCTATACCCTGTGAGAATGGGCCATACCGGTCACAGGAGAGGAGGGACTTTTGTGACCTCTGCCCAGCAGGACTCTCCTGTGAGGAGTGTGAAGAGGGGCCGTGTATTGTGGTAAAAGGGATTCCATGTCACTAAGGGCTGAGTCTTCCTGTTAGTCTTAGTGACACAGACAATAAAAGGGATTTTGAGTGCTGCCTTTCTTCTGTTAAGGTTCTACTCAGTCGATGCGGATCGGACTGGACACGCCGGGGCAGCAGTTTCTGCCAAGAATGGAAGGCAAAATCCATTTCAAAGACCAGGGGGTTGTTAGGTGGACAAGTAGGCTGAAGCCAAATCTTTCTCCTATTTGGGGAAAGAAGCTTCATTGCCAGGAAAATACAAGTAATGAAGCTCTCGCTGTGTGGCAGCTCACGCATGTAACAAAATAAACCACACGGAATGGGGCTGCATGGCTCCCTAGATGGCATTATGCCCCTAAAACCATAGGCAGCTCCTGTCACCTCCTGTAATATCCCCTGAGCAAGGTGCTGTTCTTGTGTCCTAGGTTCTGGAGCACATACTGCTGAGGTGTGTCCTGCTGGGTACTTCTGCCTGCCAGGTACCAACTCCAGTACGGAGCACCCGTGCCCAAAGGGCACCTTTGGTCCCAGGAGTGGTGCCACCAGCGTGTCTGACTGTGACCCCTGCCCAGCAGGTGAGCAAGGACTTGGCACAAGAAACCCAGGGGCATACATGGGACGGATGAGGAAAACATGACTTCTCCCTTCATGTTATTGACTCCTCCGCTGATCTTCTGTGTAGGTCCTCACACTGAGATTGCTTTTCTGCTCCTTGCAGGCATGTACTGCTCAGCACCAGGCCTGTCACAGCCATCTGGATTTTGCTATTCAGGTTATCATTGCGCTAAGGGAGCCATCAGCCCAGCCCCATTCAAACACAGGGTGAGTGAGTGCCAGGCAGCAGCACAGTAAACCCAGTGACAAGGAGCCCTGTCACAACCTGTAGCTTCTGGTGCAACATTTTCCAAGCATTACTGCTCTGTATGGGGTTGCTTATGCCTTTTACTGCTGCCCTTGAGAGCTCCTCAGATGTAGTGACATGCTGCTGCTGCTCTTAATGTCTGCTGGAGTATGTTGCTGCCTACAAATAAATTCTGCTCAGACTCATGTGTAGCTTGCACTGGAGTGTCCTGTCTAACACCTCCTCCAAGAGATGGCACAGGGATACAATAGCCACATGTCAGCAGTCAGTGCCCTTTTTATGCCAGCTGTGGTCTTTGTTTAGTTTCAGTAGCAGCAGGCTTGTAGGACCTCAACATCAGAAGGACATGGAACTGCTGGAGCAAGTCCAGAGGAAGCCACGAGGATGAGCAGGGGCTGGAGTACCTCCCGTATGAAGACAGGCTGAGAACATTGGGGCTGTCCAGCCTGGAGAAGAAAAGCTGCTGGAGACCTCAGAGCAGCTTCCAGTGTCTGAAGGGGGCTACAAGGATGCTGGAAAGGGACTCTGCATCAGGGACTGTAGCGGTAGGACAAGGGGTGATGGGTTCAAACTGAAACAGGGGAAGTTCAAGTTAGATCTAAGGCAGAAGCTCTTCCCTGTGAGGGTGCTGAGGCGCTGGCACAGGGTGCCCAGAGAAGCTGTGGCTGCCCCATCCCTGGCAGTGTTCAAGGCCAGGTTGGACACAGGGGCTTGGAGCAACCTGCTCTAGTGGAAGGTGTCCCTGCCCGTGGCAGGGGGTTGGAACTGGGTGAGCTTTAAGGTCCCTTCCAACACAAACCAGTCTGGGATTCTATGACTCTGCTCCTCTGTGCCCTTTCCAGAACCTGTCTCTGTAGCACATGGTGCTAAATCTTTCAGTAACACGTCTCTCCTCTGTGTTTTATTGATGCAGGTGGAATCTTCCAGCCTTGGGCTGCCTGGGAATGACATCTGTCCTGTAGGGCACTTCTGCCCCAGTGGTACAGAGTATCCCGTGCCCTGTCCTCCTGGCTCCCTCTCCAGCATGGTGGGGCTGGAGGCAGAGGGGCAGTGCCAGCCCTGCCCGGCTGGACACTACTGCAGCGAGGCAGGACTGTCTGATCCAGCCCAGACCTCGCCGTGTAACGCAGGGTATGGGCAGACACTCACTTCCCAGGGGCAAAATACACCTAAAGGTTCTAGTAGACAGCCAGGCAAATGAGGAGACACTAGGCCTGAATATCTCTTGCGAATGCCTTGTGTGCAGATACTTGTACTCAAGTAATTAAACCACAAAGACTGTTCTTAGTCCTTCAGGTCAGCTACATAGCGCTACTTGGTGATCTCAGATGTTTCAGAGCCATTCTTTTCCATTTCTGTCTGCCTGGCATTCTGTTCCAGCCTTGTACATGGCTTTTTCACTGTTTTCACCCTAGGCTTAGTGTATGGAAGCTGTGGCTGCCCCATCCCTGGTACTGTTCAATGCCAGGTTGGACAGGGCTTGGAGCAACCTGCTCTAGTGGAAGGTGTCCCTGCCCGTGGCAGGGGGTTGGAACTGGATGAGCTTTGAAGGTCCCTTCCAACCCAAACCATTCCATGATTCTACTGTGGTGATCCTTGGTTCTTGATTAGTGCCCCCCTCATCTATTGCTTCAGAACAGGGCTGTGAGCTCATTGTTTTAAGTCTGAATTCTCTCTCTACAGGTATGTTTGCCTGGAAGGAAACTCTGCTCCCTGGCCTTCTGATGGGATTCATGGATACAGATGTCCCAGTGGCTTCTACTGTCCTGCAGGCACTGGGCTAGAGCTGCCCTGTGAGCCTGGCACATTCAGCCCCGTGCCTGGGGCAAGTGCCTGCCTGCCTTGCCCTGCTGGTATGGCCTGCAGCAGTGCAGCCACTGTCAAGCCACTGAGCTGCCCCAGAGGTGAGCAACATGTGTGTGCAGCAACTGGGAAGAGGTATGCCTGCACAGCTCCTGGCTCTGGTTCACTCTAGGGGATGGGGTATTTGCCCTTAGAGCAAGCTCAATGTGTCCACCTTTTCTCCTTTCTCTTTTGAGCAGCGTCTGACTCCCCTCTCTTGATGTACAGGTTACTACTGTCCAGTTCAGACTGCTGTCCCCCTGCCATGCCCCGAGGGGACACTGAACACCTTGGAGGGGGCATTGGCCCCCAGCGCCTGCAAGCTGTGCCCAGTGGGGAGGTACTGCAGAGGAGATGCCAACTGGGAACCCGATGGTGAGTTTGGTTCATAGCAGACACTTGCCATAGAGGGGTTGGAGAGTCAGGGCTGAAGGATGTGGGGAAGTAGAAAACATGTCTCAGCAAACAGAGGTAGTGAAGGCTATTGGAGGGTACCCCACTGCCCTCTGTCTGTGCCTATCAGTCATTTGTGTTTCGTTCGTTGAGCTGAGCATTTGTTTTGGATGTTGCTTTCGCATTACTGCATTACTTTCCTTGTCCCCCTTAGTTTTTTCCACTTTCTCATTCTATGTTTTTAACCCTTTTATTGCTCTTTTCTGTCCTCCAAAATCCTTCCCTTCCCATTTAAGCACAGAGTAGGTGTCACTGGGCCAAAAAGCAGAGGTTGGAGGCTTGAAAAGGAGAGTCACAGCTCTTCCCACACGAAACAAAATATGCGGAACCAGTTAGAGAAGTGAGGAAAATAAGCAAATGCCAGATGAGGTCAGTGCAGGTCAGGAAGAGAAGTGATAGAGGCGCAAGATGGATGGGAAGGAGGGAAGGCAAACCAAAAGTGAGTGGCCCAGGATATCAGTAGTGATAAAACAAGTTCTTGTGGGGGTTTGAGTTGAGAAGGTGCTTCCTCCCTGACCACCGTGTCATGGGCTGGTGATTGCCACCCTCTCTGTCCTCCCATGGCAGGTCTTTGTTCAGCTGGCTATTACTGCGAAGGAGGAGCCACTGATGCCATTCCACGTGAGACACCTGCATTCCCACTCAGTGGGCCTTGCCCACTTGGGCACTATTGTCCAGAGGGCACTCATTTCCCAGTTGCCTGCCCAGCTGGAACCCTGAACAATGCCACGGGTGAGTGTGGCTTCACCCACAGGGTTCTCCTGTGGTCCACACAGCCAGGCCTGATGGTGGCAATGTGTCATCAGTTCAAAGAAGTGCTGACGATGCTATGGCAGCACTGGGTGTACTTTCATCTCCCTGATGGCCTTGACTTTTGGTTTGCTCCTTAGGTGGTGCCTCCCCAGAGAGCTGTGTGCCATGCTATCCTGGTTCTTTCTGTGCTGGTGTTGGGTTGAGTTCTCCAACAGGACCTTGTGCTGAGGGGTTTTACTGCCCAGAGAACTTCAGCTCCGTCAGCCCCACAGCGTTCCTCTGCCCTAAGGTACTGCTTAGTGAGAGGTGGGTCTCAGCTGTGGGCAAGACGTTTCATTTCCCACAGTGGTGAAAGGTCATGGAATTGTTGATTACATCCCCACAGAATGCTGCTTTGGCAGTTCTGGGATCACCCTTCACACAGATCCTACCTCCATGCAATCCTCTTTTTCCTCTGTCATTGCCAGGGTCACTTCTGCAGCTCAGGGGCAGCCCACCCAACACCGTGCCCTGCTGGGGAGTACCAGCCAGCCCGGGGCTCTGCAGCCTGCATTCCATGCCAGAGAGGATTCTACTGCCAGGAGCTGGTGGCAGGAGACCCCAAGCGCTGCCCCCCACATTCCTACTGTCCTGCAGGTACACTGGAACTTGCACACCAGTTATACAAGGGTCTCAATGTTGTGACTTCACTGGGACCCAAGAGTTGTACAAACCTAATGTGTGTCGTCCTGTAGGCCAGGTGATGGGAAGTGGCAATGAGCAAATGTGGTGTAGTTGTCATCTTGCTTCCTGGGAGTCAGCTGGTTTGTTCTAGAGTCTTGTCAGACCACAACAGGCTGCCTGTGGTCTTACTGTCTCTGTGGGCTCCCTTTCAGGCACACGGGTTCCTCTCACATGTCCTGAAGGCACCTTCACTCCTGCAAATATGACTGGCCTATGGAGTGAGAAGGAGTGCCTGCCTTGCTTACCTGGTCACTACTGCAGGTTAGGATCCATTTCAATCTGACATCTTTTCTCTCTATTTTAAGTCGTTTGGCATCTTGTTTTGTGCAGATAAGTTGATGCCAAGTTCCGCCCAGCTCTCTACCACATCTCTCTCATTCAAAGAAAAGAAACAGAAGATTAGACACAGCTTTTGGTTACAGAGGTGTTGGATCTTTGAATTTTGGGGGGCATCTCAAAGCAGTCTGATACATCTGAAAGAGAGAGTAGGTAGCATTTGTGAAAGCATGAAAGTAATCCAGGAATTCCAGCCCAGTCAGCCACAATTGCATCTAAAGCAATTTGCCCATGTTCATGGAACCTGAACTGAGAAGTGCCTGGTTCAAGGCATCTGCATGGTTCTATAAGTGGAAAAATGGGTCTGTTTTCTCTCTCACATCAGTATAAGAAGGTCTTTTTTGTTGCCAAGTTCGTTGCATCTGTTCTTGCACCAAATCATTAGCAGTAGGCCCTACAAAAACTCTTCACTGTTCTCTCTGCTCCAGGCATGGGTGGCTGCAGGGGAAATGTGCTGCTGGATACTTCTGCCTTGCTGGGAGCTCCCAATCCACTCCCCAGGGCCACAGCTTCTCCTGGCACTTGCTGACTGGGTGCCACTGGGGTCAGGAGTGTGCAGGGCTGTGTCCGGCAGGTAAGTGAGGATCTCAGTAGTATTTAAAGTGTAGAACAGCGGCTTGCTGGAGAGCATCTGTTATCTTGCAGAATATATTGTGATCCCTTCGTTGAAGTTGTCATTGCTCATTGGTTTCTTCTGGTTTTACACATTTTGAACAAAGAGGTGTGCCTGACCTAAAGGCCACCTTGAATTTATGGTCCTAGACTGCTAGTGCTGTTGTTTTGGCTCTCTAAATGCACAGCAGCATCCCCACAGCTGTGTAGATGTTCATCCTACAACAGGAGGCTCTTGCTGAGCCATTTTGCTATTGGAGGGCTTTCAGATCTTACTTTCATCTCCTTCTCATCTGTATCTGTAGGTTTCTACTGCCTGGAGGGATCTGAGGTACCGACACCATGTCCTGCCAATACTATTAGAGATGTTCCAGGAGCTGTGAAGAGAGAAGACTGCCTCCCCTGTCCACCAGGCCACTGGTGCAAAGCAGGTAGGAACTTGGACATGAACAGCGAGGGGAGGGAATGGCCATTGTTTTTAAGGAGAGTTTGTATCCTTGAGTCTGGTGAGGACTTTGGAAAGCTGGTCTAGGAGAAAGCCTAGGAGACCAGGTACTGCACTGGGGACAGTCCTTGCGGTAGGCACACTCTCTAGTGATGAGTTCTAGTTTCTGCAGAGAAAGAAGACACTGAACACTTAATGCAATGTGCTGTTCCAGCAGACACTGGGAATGTACAAGAGCCTGAAACCACAACCAGGCTCCAAATATCTCTCTGTGTCAGAAGAGGGGCTTGGATTGTGAAGGTGGGTTGTACACATCTGTGCAGGAGTTTAGGAAGGACCCAGGAAGGACAGAAGTGTTCCAATGGCAATGCAAAGATGACTCCTTAAAGCCCTGCTTCCTGCTTGTTAGGGGATTCAGAGGCCTATCCATGCCCATCAGGACACTATTGCTTTGGAGGCAATGGCAGTGAGCACAGCAGTCTCCTGGCACCTCAGAAATGCCCTCCACAAACCTACCGCAAGCTCCCAGGAGCTCAGAGCCTGACAGATTGCCAACCATGTCCTCCTGGCTATCACTGCCCATTATCAGGTGAGTGCCAGGAGAAAACCAGCCCTTTCCTACCTCTAGAGTTGGTTACAGAATTCCCTGAGATGAAATAGCACTCAGAGCCCTTCTCTAAACCCCCTCATGGCCATTCAGCCTCCCTTTCTTCATTCCATTCTCCTCCTAACAGGTCTGACCAGGTTTGAGGATTATCCTTGCCCCCCTGGATACTGGTGCCCAGGTAAAGGGGATGCTTTCCTTTGTCCAGCTGGCACTTCCAGGATCCAGCCTGGTGCAAAATCGTTGGAAGAGTGTGATCCCTGCTCACCTGGATACTACTGCCCGGATCCAGCACAAACAGGGCTGCCTAACACCCAGGGAATACCTTGTAAACCTGGCTATGAGTGCCCAGCAGGTGATATGACCATGCTCCTGTTTTCTTCATTTCCAGCTATTTCTGGCTGGAATCAATCACTGTTTCCCCTTTTTTCCACCAGGTTCAGTAAATCCAAAGCCTTGCAGGCCTGGCCTGTACTGTGGTGCTCACACAGCCGTGCCTTCCATGTGCCCTGCTGGGTATTACTGTCCTGAAGGATCATCAACATACAATAGCCCTGAGCAGCTGTGAGTACCTGGTGTGTTTGGTGCAGCCAGCTTTAAGTTTCTAAAGACTCTGAGTATTGTGAAATGTGCCTGCGATAAACCCTGAGTTAATGCTACAGCCATGGACTTTGTGGACTGTGCAGAAGCAAAGGTGTCTCTGGAATAGATAAGTCATGGATTTGGTGGCTGCTAAGGCCGAGTAGGGTGATTTATGAGTTCTACTTGTTAGCTTGAGCCTGGAACCAGATGAAAACCACTTTTAGTTTTGCCCTCAGTTAGCACTGGTCGTGGAATCCAGAAATCTAAACACTTCCAGACACTTCCTTCCCCCGTCCCTCCTTGTTTTGCTTTCCAGGTGTGTGTTTCCCTACTACTGCCCCCCAGGCAGTGCCCATCCGCTGCCCTGTGAAGGAGGGTACATGGCCCTCAGCTTGCCTGGTCCAAGGGATTCATCTGAGAAGTTCTGCAGGATCTGTGATGCAGGCACCTACCGGAGTGACCCCCTCATCATGGCACCCTGTCAGCCCTGCCCTGCAGGCTTTATCTGCCCACAAGGTAAAAGGAGCTTCCACAGGAGGAGGAAGGCAAGAAATAGCAGCTTAAACTGCTAGTTTTAAGTTCTATGTGGGCAAAACTCTAGTCCTTTGCAGTTATAAACCCCTGGTGTGGGCTGTCACACCAGTTTGTGGAGCGTTTACTGTGGTAGGTTGTTATGTATTAAGAGAAGTGAGTCAAGAGTGGTTTGGATATCCATGTCCTGTCTCCCAGGGGATGACCCCTCAGGCCCTTGTGGACTGTGTTCTCCCTAATTCTGTGGCTTAGCTGAGAGGTTCAGAGTTAACATGTTACCACAGGAGTGAGCCTAAGGGTTCAAAGTCTGTGACAGCCCCTGCTGCTTGCAGCCTGTGGGGTTAGGATGCGGGAGGAACAGCTTTACAAGTGTGGGAAGCCTGTTGGCTGGGATCCTATGTGAAGCTCACTGATGTGTGTTGAGCTCCCATGGAGGAGATCTTGTCTGCTCACTCTTGCCACTGGATTTCTCCAGTGAAAGAGCCAGGACAAAGAAATGAAGACTTATATTTAAATATAGGTGAATTAAATTGAATGTTTATGAACTTTATATATACATACCTATGGTAAATGCCCCATCCCTGGCAGTGTTCAAAGCCAGGTTGGACAGAGCCTTGGGTGACATGGTCTAGTGTGAGGCGTCCCTGCCCACGGCAGGGGGTTGGAACTGCATGATCTTAAGGTCCTTTCCAACCCAAACCAGTCTGTGATTCTATGATAGAGAGGTGTGGATATGTATAACGGGAATAAGCGGCCTCTGCCTATCTCTTAGCACTTGCTTCGGTCCCTCCGCAGTGTCTGTGTCTGAGGTACTCCCCCCTTTCTCCAGGCAGTGAGAGTTACCACAAGAAACCTTGTCCCAGTGGCCACTACTGCCCTCCCCTGGCATCTGCCCCTCTGCCCTGTCCCCCGGGGACCCATGGGAGCAGCAGCTTTGCGAAGCACATAGAGGATTGCCAGGCCTGTCCTGCTGGCACCTTCAACCACCTCCCTGCTCAGGCTGCCTGCTTCCCCTGTGGCAGCTCTTCCTCCTCTCAGCCTGGTGAGTTGCTGTGTGTGAGTGAAACTTTCACTTCTATTGAGAGACCATAAAGGAAATCATCCAGAAACGTGATTCCCCACATTGTGGTTTCGTGGTGGACCACAAGCCTTGGGATCATCATGATGCTGTTGGTGCTATCAGCTGCTCTTCCTCTGTCCCACCCAGAAGGAGAATTCCATTTTCAAAGCTTTTTTCCCCTCTTACACTCTGTTAGCCAAGGGGATTCATCTCCTTCAAAGGAAGAGATGAGCAGCCCTACTGATTCTTGTTCTATTATTGCTTTGAAAACATTGGAGTTTCACCATGAGTACTTTTGCCCTGCACTGGGGAGCTTACGTTAAGTATAGGTGTGCCAAAATTGGGCACTGAACCATGTCCAGCTTGGGAAAAGTCTGGAAAACTGGAAGGTAGGTGGCAAATGCTTTACTGTGTGCACTGTGCTGTACCAACATTTCAAATCAGGTGGATTAGAGGCTGTTGAGGCACAAGAGAGGGGCCTGGCAGCATTGACTGACTGAGTCCTTACCCTACCCAGTGGCTTAATGTACAAATGACTGTAGTGCTTGTCAACACACTGCTGCTGCTCTTCTCTAAGGTGCAACCAGCTGTACCTGCCATGGGCTGAACCGGGCTTTCCAGCAGTCAGATGCCTCCTGCATCTGCCAAGCAGGTTACATTTACTATGATGAGAGAGGCAAGACAGACCCCGACAGCAACAGCGATCAGGATTGCCGGCCCCAGGTAAAGTTTGGCTTCAGAACAGAGCTGTTGTGTGATATGAAGGAGGGAGGGTGATTTGGTGCTTCAGGCCCTGTCTCAGGGTGCGTGCATGCAATCCGAGTTCAGTTCTCTGGGCTGCTGCAGACACAAGTCCTTTAAGCTGCTTTGTTTGAGACCCTTGGACCATTCTTGTAGGATAATGGCACTTGTCTTTGCCAAATTCATAAGGTATGGAGGCAAAGGATACTTCTTCCATGCTATGGCAATGGGGAGCAGCACAGTCGCAGACAGATGCAGGAATTAAAGCTTCCACATTGTTCCTATGGAGTCCTTCATCAGCTCTGCTTGAGGAATTTGGATGGGACGCCATGACCGTTCTTCCGTGCTTTCCAAGTTGTCTTTATCAGCCCTTGTGGGATTACCTTTACTTGAACGTCAGCAGTTTGCAGGGGGAGGAAGAGGATTTGAGGGCTGCTGCCCCTCAGTGGGAGCTGGTCAGGTGTCCCACACTGGCGAGTGTTGCTCTTGCAGGTGGATGAGCTCTGTGCTCCTGGAGAGGTCCGGCTCGCAGCCACGCGCCACTGCGTGCTTCCCGAGCGGTACGACTGCTCCCCTGCCTGCGGGCCTGCCGGGGGAGAGGTGAATGCAGAGCTGGGCATGTAAGTCCCATCCAGAAGCACTTCACAATGGGTTCTGAGTGGCTGTTACTGATCCCACCAGGGCGTTCTGAGGAAGGTGTTATTCCCAAGTTGCCTTCCTCTCCTCCAGGGAGAGCTGCCTGTGCTTTCAGCATCACCCAATGATTTTGTATGCCTGGGCAGAGACACCAGAATGACACTGGGTGACAAGGTGAGGGTGGGCAGAGCTCACATTTTCTGAGGTTGACCTTTTTCCATGTGCCTCAGGTTGAGGAAATCAATCCTCATTCCCCCCCTATCTTTAATGCCAACTAAAACACTAGTTTAATGCCAACTAAAAGCTAGTTCTTGTCAAATTATACTTTTAATCTCTTTCTGGATGAACTTCTGTATTGCAAAATCTCCTCCTGACATGGATTGCACAGAAATGAGGTGTATTAAAGTTAAGCTCTGTTTCTTTCAAGCGTTTACTTAAAGCAGAACTTTATGCATAATGCTCTGCTACAGGACTGATCTTGGTCTCTGCCGGAGAGTGGGGTATTACATTTCGGCCTTTCACATGCACGGAATAGCAGACAGTGCTGGATGAAATGGACTGTGAGCTTGCTCCATCCTGGTTTCCATGGACATAGTGTAAGATGCTGGTTGCTCAGGGATCACAAGTGATCAAGACCTTTTGTCCTCTGTACAGATGTCACTGCAAGCAGTATGTCTCTGCTGAAGAGCTGTGTGACCAACTGTGTCTGCTGAGAGCCCCACGCATCTCCTTGGGATTTGGCATTAATAGAGAGCTGCTGCTCAAGATGAATGGAGGAGAAGTGTGGGTAAGTGTGAGGTTGCACAAGGGTGTAAAGCTGTGAGTAGAGAGGAAAGGCTCTCATTGCCCAGGTTGGTGCACTGCTGAGAACTGGCAGCTTCTGCATGGTTGGGGAAAATCCTCTCTAGGGCAGCCTGGTACCACTAACACTGATCACAACCCAGGCTCTGAGCCCAGGCTTCAATCAGTGCCAAGTGTTCCCTCTGCTTTTAACAGGAAGTGGCAAATGTTCTGGGCCCAGATGAACACGTGCAGAAAAGCCAACGGGTGCATTTGGTTCTGTTCAGTCCCAGTGGAGTGCTGGGTTTCATTGTCTCCAGCACAGATGTTCTGGATGCATTTCTCACAGGTAAGGCTTGAGGGTGAACCAAAGTTCCAGTCAGACAAAGCTATTCATTTCCTTTCAAGTTGCCGCAGAGGGAATTTATTGTCCAAATTATTTACAAAGTAGGGAGAGATCTTGTTCCATGTGGGAGTAACCAGCGGTGACCTGCATTGGCTCTCTGGGAACGGGTCAAATACAGGTTATAGAATGATTTTGGCCTCCCAAGAAGCTAGAAGGAAACTCCACTCAAAGACAGGTCTGTTGCCAAGTGTGTGCTGGCTCCTAACTCCAGCTGCTCATTTACGGTGGTGTGGCTGAGAGCAGAATTTGACCTCGTGAGCTGTAATTGCCCACAGATACAAAGAAATAGTTCTTCATTTTCAAGAGCTGCTCATTCTGCAGAATTCATTCTGGTTTGTCCTCTTGCCTGTGGCAGGAGACTTTTCATCACATCAGTTGCTACAGAAAGGTCGTCGAGTCCAGACGGCTTCCTCCACAGATGCCCCCACCTTGCCCCTCGTTCCTAACCCAGTAGTATGTCTGGAAGCAGGAGACACGATCCTTTTCCAGCTCAGCATCAATTCCCACAGTGAGTGTTGTTGGGTCTGTGTGCTCTTTGTGTCCAGAGCAATGGCTCCACATTTGGGAGCACTGCATGTATGAGCGCATTCCATCACCTCCCTGTCTCTCTTGCCTTCGGGGGATTCCAGAGCTTTAGTCTAGTGACTTACATGGTGTTATTTCACTTTTTTACTGGATTTCTGTAGAATAAAGAAATCATTTGTCCTCTGTTAGAAAGCAGAAGTTGTTGTCAGGCAGTAATGCATACCTCAAATGAGTTGGCACTGCATGGCCCTATAAAAGAAATGCAGCTCCATAGTTGTTTGCCAGACCAGTATCAAGTGTCCTGGCTGAAGCGGGTCACCGTTGCTGACAACTATGCTGAACCATTCTCAGATCGTGCATCCAGCCATTACCCTGTCTATCAGAAGCAGCATCTCTATAACAGCAACCCAAGCTGGGATTTTGGAGCCTTCCGAAGGCTGGACCACCTCATCCAGGAGACTCACCTCAACATCTCGTGGTAATGCCTGCTGTGGTTAATATACATGGGTTATGGGCAGGACTTGAGAAGGAGTGTGTCACGGGATCAGTGAGCAGTGAAAATGCCAGTTTGGTGTGTTCATGTATTTAACTGTCAGCACAGCTGGAGGCTAAAGGAAGCTTTGATCAACCTCCCTCGCTTTTCTTCCTTACTTCTCCCTTTCAGGTTTGCCCATGTTTTCCTGGAGTCTGGGACATACGTTTTCAGGGATAGGACCATTCAGGAGCGCTTCCTGATCGTGACTGTGAACGAAGCAAACGTTCGTTGTGACCCCCGAGATGTGTCCTTCCAGCCCTCTTCTCTGTTCCAGCTGGCCAGACATGGGGCTCTGAAGCAACAGGCCCTGAACTTGGCTCCTAACTGGGCCACTATCACAGGTACAGCCAAAACATTGTGACAGAGGGAAGGACCAGTTGTGCTTCTCCCCCCACTCTGCTTGAAGAATTCAAATGAGGGCTTTGTTTCCCTTGGCTTGAAAGCAGATAGTGCCAGTGCCAGTTGCTAAACTCAACTGAACTTAAAGGCATCATTTAAAAGTTCACTCGAGGCTAAACGCAAGGACAGTTGAGGTCTTTCCTCAAAGCTGTGCCTCTGTGTGAGTGCTGTGCACATACCAGTCCCTTGTCCATCAGTGAGAGGACAGTAAAGCAATAGAAATGAAAGCATGGCTTGCATCCTCCCTGCCATCCCTCTTGGCTTTCTCAGTGGTCCTCTTTGTTCTGGGCTCCCTAATTGTGGTGCTGGCAACCCTGGCTGTAGTGCTCCAGCCCGCTGTGCCCATCATCAGCCCCCTGAAGAGCTGGAAGCCACGATGGAGGAGTCTGGGCGAGCCACACATCCCACCAGAGTACATCCTCCTCAAAGACAGGTAAACGCCCTTTGCATGGGAGCTATCAGGAGACCCTGATAGTACAAAAGCATGTCCTGTTGCGTTACTCTCAGTCCCTGATGCTGGACTTCTTGCCAGCTTTACAGTATGCTGAGTTTCTAACTGGACAGCGAGCTTGTTGGTATTACCAGCAGCATTCCAGCTCTCTTCCAGTATGGTGTGTAACAGATCTGTTAGATCTGTTGTGTCTGTCTTGGTTTTGACTTCAAAATCTAGCCAAGAAACCTATCCTCCTGCTTGAACTGGGCTGGTGATAGTGCAGGATCTGATTTTACTGAGGACGAGATACTCTTCACCCTCTTCTGTCATTCCCTTTAGCCTTCAGTTCTATCAGACAGTCGGTCCTCGTGCTTCTGGAGAAGATGCTGGCTTTGAAGAGAAGGGAGCTGTGCAGAATGCAGGTAAAGTACTGGACCAGCTTACTGTTGTCTTCTGTTAACTCTCTAGTACGATACTTTCATACCTACTCACCAAGGTCACACAGGCACTTTGGCTGCCATGCACTCATGTGTGCACATTTACACACACCACAAACACTTCCATTCCAGGTTCATTTGATCTCCTCACATGGGGGCTGTAACCTTCTGTCATTGAATGGGTTAGTGTTTTATTTCTTAGGAGTTATGAGTGCAAGTGGCCAGCCCTGAAAAATGACTAGTGAAGAAAAGAAAGATGTTTAAAAACAGTTCCTTGGGTTGTCCTCTTGGTTGGTCTGTTCTCTGAAGGCACAGGACTCATGGGCCTTGTTTGCCTTCTGGGGATAAACCTCATCTTGGGAATGTCAGGATGTTCACAGGGTACAGCAAAGTCCAGAGCCCAGCAGATGGTGATGCTGAGAACAGAGGAGCAGAAACCCTGAGTTAGGAGGTGGTAGTAACACTCTGTCATCCTCCTCCTCACTAAGGAATGAGACCTTCTCTTACATCTCTTGCCTCTTCCACTTTCCTTCTTCACATTGCACCATGCTGTTGCCTCCTATGGACAGGCAGTGCCCCTTGTGGGAAATACAGACTTGTGGCCACTCACCAAACACCCACCTTGTGTTTCAGAAGAGCATTTGACACGGAGGGTTCTGGAGGATTTCAGTGTTCGCACTCTCTACGATAAGCTGGAAGATCAGAACTTGCATCTGGCATCTCAGCTGGCCAAGCACAGGATGGACGTGCTGGTGTTCTACAATGGAGTCAGCCAGCAGATTCGGAGTCTCATGGTCAGTGTGGAAATGACTGGGGGAAGGGAGTCTTGGAACTGTGACGTTTGTAAGATAAATGGTTCCCCTGAAATGGCAGTTTACTCCTTTCAGCACCTTCTCTTGCCATAACATAGTAATGCTAATTTCTGGTTTTATACAAGAAGCAGAATGGGTGGACTGTGGGACTTGCAGAGTTTAACACTGCTGCTCTCTGTAAGCAGGACATGCTGCAAGCACTGGACTCTGAAGACCTGAAAATCTTTGCCAGGCAAAGGGCTCATGAGCATAAACCTGCAGACAGCAGTAGGGCGGCAGCGTGTGCTGAACAATGTGATGGACGCTGTGGACACGACTTTCAAGCAGGTGAGAAAACCACAGTGCAGAGCAAGAGAGCAGCAGAGTGTCAGGGAGCATCAGTGGATGGCACAGTACACGATGTGTACAGTGGATGGCTCATACACGTGAGAAGACATCCCACAAGATTGTGTCTTCCAGTGTTGTTGTAGTTCTGTAGGAGTTCTGTAAGAGCTGGCAGCCTGTCTTCATGTGAGTTCTGTGAGAAGACAGGCGCAGCTTAGGAACAGGTGAGGACAGAGTTCTTTTTGGAAATGCTACAGCATGAGGCAGCTTGGAGTCACCGTGTGGAATTTCCAAAGGTTCCTGCTCTTGGTTTTGCTCTGGAGACCATTACAGTTCTTCCTGTGGTTCTGTAGGAGTCCATTGAAAGTGGTTGTTGGGTTCATTAGGTGCTCCATGGCAAGAGGCAACAGAGTTAATGAAAGCTCTGGAGATGCTGCTGGGGAACGCTCTGTATAAGAACATGCCCCTGAAGCGGGACATGGAGCAGAAGGTCCAAGGGCAGGATGTGGTGGCAGTTGTGCCCTCACTGGACAGCCTGGCCAGTGAAGGTAAATCAGAAGGAATGGAAGGGCAGGTGAGTTGCAGGTGTCTTGTTGGGCCATCTCTCACCTTTCTGCTAGTTTTCCCACTTGCTCATTTCTTTAACTCTTGGGCCCCTTTTTACCACACAGGATCATGAGCTGCCTCAGCAGTGGGAGCTCTTCAGTGGGAAAGATGCTTTTTTCAGCTTCCCTGGACATGAAGAACACGGTAAGGGCAATGACTTAGTGTCCTGGGTTTGGCTGTGATAGAGTTAATGCTCTTCCTAGTGCTGTGCTTTGAATTTAGTGTGTTAGGTTACACACTGATGGTTTAGTTGTTGCTCAGTAACACTTACTCAAAGTCAAGAACATCTCAGTGTTCCATGCCCTGCCAGTGAGGAGGGGCATGAGAAACTGAGAGGTAGCAGAGCCAGGACCTGAACTAGCCCAGGGGATATTTCATACCATGGAACATCATGCTCAGGATAGAAACTGGGGGAAGCTGGCCAGGAGGGGCTCATCACTGCTTGGGGCTCGGCTGGGCATCGGTCAGCAGGTGCTGAGCAGTTGTACTGAGCATCACTTCCCCCCTTGAGTTTCATTCCTCATGTGTTGTAGTCCCCCAGCCATGAAGAGCCTCTTCTTCCTTTAGGCTTAGAAGTGCCCCTGTTTTCTTCAGGTTTAGATGTCCAGTTGGCTTATCTGACCGAGTTGGAGGTGGAGAGCCTGATAGCAGCTTCTCCCCTTGCCAAGACTCTGTGTGAGATCAAGCAAGCTTTGGTGAACCTGCAGCAACCTTCAGACTTTGTTAATGCAGGTAACACACCTTGGTCTGCATTGCACTGTTTCCCTGTAGTGGATAGGATATAAGATTACAAAATGGGAGAGAAGTTGTGTCTCATCCTTGGGAAAAGCCACACACAAATGTCTGCTGTTGAGCTGCAGGTCATTAAAGAGAAGGCACCAGGTCAGTAACCTTTGATCAGGCCAAAGTGCTTGGTTAATTCGCATGTGTACACTAGTTTCCGTCTATGAGCAGGTACTTACGCAGAGGAATTTAATTCCTTAGAGCTTTTCCATTCATCACAATGTGGGGAAAGTGGAATTCACCCAAGATCTGGGATCTTAGGGAGCAATTCACCACCAAGGCAGCAGGTTCTCTTCATGGTTTATAGCAGTGTGCACTACACAGCTAGAGCCCGAGGCAGTGCAGAGTGCTTGGAGCCAGTTCCTTGGCCATTGGACCAGGCTGCTTTACAGTGGCAGAGCTGTCCCCTGAATTTGCACTCTGCTTTTGAATTTCCATAAAGACAGCAACCACCAAACCAGCGTGGGGAGCTCAGCCCTCTTCTGAGCCCTATGCTTTTGGGCCACAAAGAGGGATGAAGCTCTGTGACTAGAAATAGAGAGCTGCATTGCCCAGAGGATTGAAGAGACAGAAACAGGACTTCACCTTCTGCAAAGTAAAATAGCCACCAGCTCCTTTCCTTGAGGAACCTGGTCCTTGGCAACTGCTGAAGGTGGTTTATGGGAGTGTGTAGCTTAGAGGCACACTTCTACCTGGCCTCCCTGCATTGCCTCAATATACTCACACTGATCTCAGCAAGGGGTGCTGGCAGACACCTTGAAAGTCTCTGCAGATGTTATGATTTGAGGATTTGATCACTTCCCTCTGTGGTGACTGCAGGGATCAGGGGAGCTGCCAGTGTCCTGAGCTTCACACAGGGTGCTGGGAAAGTCCTGGATATTATGGAATGGCAGGGATTGATGCTCTAGCCTGCTAAACACCTGGAGGTTGGGCTGTGAGTGTAGGTGGATTTGGGATTCGCCTTTATGAAATCACTGCATGAACAGCTCTGCTGCTTTCCACACACACCAGTAGTGTTTTCCCTGCTGTTTATTCCCTTTTGTCCTTGCAGGATGCAGCATCTGAGGAACAGCCTCATCCCAGGACCTGAGCCCACAGCTCCCAGGGAAACTTGATGGGGTTTTGCCTACTTAAAGCTCCACTTCTCTAGTTCTGTCTTTATACTGTAGTGTTTTGTATGTGGAAGCTTCTATTAAAAGCCTGTGCACTGACCTTATGGCTGGTGGGTCATTTACTCGCCCTCTCCAACCCCTCACCCAGGGTTTGTCTCCTCCCCAGCCCCAAGGACTGAGCACGTCCTGCCTGGAGGCAAGTTATTTATACACAGAGGACAAATTATGAGGTTTATTTCATATAAATTATGTCTCTGAGCAGACAGCATTCAACTTATTGCACTAGAGGACATCTGCGATATGGAGCTACAAGACATTGTAACAGAGGTTTGTATTACTCAGTGTAGCACTTCAGACCGGGCTCAAGAGGCACTCGAAGGGGGAAAACAGCAAAGCCACCACCAGTATCTGCCAGTATGAATTGGGTTTTTCTTCCTATGCACCAGCAAATACCATCACTCCTCATCCTCCTTCAACTGGTCTAAAATAAATCAAAAAGCAGCTCAAAAGGAACTAAAAAGCCTTCAACCCCCCCAAAAAAGCACAGCAGGTCCTTGCAGCATGAACAATACAAAGCTCTGGCTTCAGCTTCCCTGCAAGGGAGCCTGTGCCACCTCAACCAGAATGAAGGAACCCAGCGGAAGGGCTTTTGCTGGGTAAAAGGACTTTTATCCCCCAAAACCCAAAAACCATTCCCCTCACGCTGGCATCCCTTCATTATGGGAAGGATGAGTTGGGAACGGGGTAAAGCATGATCTTCTTGGACATCTGCAACAGCCACTGATGGGGTTCAGGCCTTCATGAGCGCTGCGACCACGGCCTTGGCGTTAAGGCTTCGCAGATCACAGTAGGTCTGCCCAGTACCAACGAAAACGATGGGCTTGCTCGTGATGTATGTCATGGAGATGGCAGCGCCGACCTGCCGAGGACAAGCAGCACCATCAGCTACCCTGCCTCCTTGTTCTCCACTCTGCACATCACTCAATGTGGTTGCAATGCAAGAGGAAGGCAAGAGATGGCAATCGGGACAGCACTGAAGCACCCTATGTTGGACACTTCCTGCCTCTCCAGTGGGAAGCTCCATGTGGAGTTGTCTCAACAGCCTCCTTACCTTGTCATCGATGGTATCAAACTTGGTGAGGACAATCCCGTCGATGAGCCGTGGCGTCTGGGCCATGGAGTGATCAGCCAGGGCCTTGTTGAACTTGACCTGAGGGAGAAAACAGATCCAGGAAACTCATTTATGGTGCTGCCACTGTCCAAATGTCTGATATAACCTATGGAAGCAGGGTTTTCCACCCATAATCATGGAAGGGTTTGGGTTGGAAAGAACCTTAAAGCTCATCCAGTTCCAACCCCCTGCCACGGGCAGGGACACCTTCCACTAGAGCAGGTTGCTCCAAGCCCCTGTGTCCAACCTGGCCTTGAACACTGCCAGGGATGGGGCAGCCACAGCTTCTCTGGGCACCCTGTGCCAGCGCCTCAGCACCCTCAAGGGAAGAACTTCTACCTTAGTTCTAACCTGAACTTGCCCTGCTTCAGTGTAAACCATGAGCCCTTGTCCTATTGCTACAGCCCCTGATTAAGAGTCCCCTTCCAGCATCCTTGTAGGCCCCTTCAGATACTGAAAGGATAATAATGACAACGATAATCTATCTTCCAGGACCCAAAGCCTGGCCACTCACCAGCTGATCCACTGCCTCATTTCCCACCAGCGCTTCCCCAACGAACAGGACCAGGTCAGGAGTGTTGACAGCGATGAGTTTGGCCAACGCCGTCATCAAGGGCGCGTTGTCCTGCATGCGGCCTGCCGTGTCCACCAGGACCACGTCAAAGCCCTGGTTCCGAGCTGGGGAAGACAAAGAAGAGGCAACATTGAACAGGATGTTCCCCCAAGACAACACCTCCCACCACCAGCTCTTGGCGTGTACCATAAGAGATGGCCTCCATGGCGATCCCGGCCGCGTCCTTGCCGTAGCCCTTCTCGTAGAGCTGCACCATGGTGCGCCCACCGTGGCTCTCCGGAGGGTGCAGGGCGTTGAGGCGCCGGGTGTGGGTGCGGAGCTGCTCCACCGCTCCCGCCCGGAACGTGTCACAGGCGGCAATGAGGACACTGAAACCATTCTCGATGAGCCAGAACGAGATCTGCAGGGGCAGGAGACAGAGAAGAAAAGCCCATCAGCAACTACAGCCTCACCTCCTCACCCTGACCTCCTCACCAGGAGCATCGTGTCCCACCTTGGCCAGGTTGGTGGACTTCCCAACACCGTTGACGCCACAGAAAGTGACCACGTAGGGTCGGCGGTGGCGCTGAGCATCCATGACATCCCGGAGGACATCCACCCGGCGCTGGGGCTGCAGGATCTGGACAAGAGCCTCCTGCAGGGCCTGCTTCACTGTCGACGTCACCGCTGGGAAGGAGGAGGTGGAATGAGAACCCATCACCCGTGGGAATGCCCCTGAGCCCCACACCATGAGCAGGAGGCCTCATGGCCACTTACTGGTGAACGTTCCCATCACCTTCCCTTCCAGTTTCTTGGCCACCGACTCGCAGAGCTGCACCGCGATCTCAGCTGCCACATTTTTAGCTTCAAGAAAGAGACAGAAAGAGAAGAGTAAGCACTGCTGAGAAGGTTACACCCACCAACCATCAGTGTTGTGGGGAGGATGGAGCCACCATGCAAGATCCCCGCCACACTAGACTGTTGACCCCCCTTTTGATGCATTGTCGAGGGCAAGACAAGAACCCACCACAGTCCCTGTGGACAAGAATGTCCCAAATCATGGGTGCCACCCCATGGAGCTAACACAAATTAAGCCACTTGCAGCAGATCCAGACCTACCAATCAAGTGATCCTTCATCTTCTCCAGCACAGGGTCCATGTCCTCTCTTGTCAAGCTCTTGGAGCCCACCAGGCCTTTCAGCATGCCAAACATGCCCCCCAGGCCACCTTTCTTCACACTGTGGAAAAGAGGAGTCACCTTTAGGTTCGAGTGGCGAGCTGTGTAGAGCCCACCACAGCTGACAACCACCACTTTGTCCCTATTTCACAACCAGTTAAGAGTAAAGGAGGAGTTAGAGGGGAGAAACCAAGACGTGTATGACAAGTGGGGGCTGCAGGAGCCTCTACCTGGGCTTTGAGGGGTTCTGAACAACCTTCTCCTCTTCAGCTTCCTCATCGCTCTCATACTCCAGGTCATAGAGGCGGCCGGGCTCCCGATTCCTGTCCCCCAGGGCCTGCAAGGAGGGGAGAAGACACCCTGAAAACCATCAACTGGTCCCCCTCACCCCGCTCCGCCTGCATCCAGAGTCTCCACGGGCTGGGATCGCAATGCCCGGCTGATCCCAGCACAACTCAGGACACAGTGACCTGGCTTTTCCTTACTGCATTGGGGTCAAATTCTTCCACGGGACAAGCCTCGGCGCTCCCGTTGGTAGCAGAGTTACTGTAATCCAGTACTTTGGCGTTAGAGTTCTCCAGATCCCACACTCTGGGCTTCTTCCCTTTCTCCTTCTGTGCTTCGGGCTTTGGAGATTTGCTGGAATAAAGATGGGAAATGTGGTTTGTTCAGTGCAGGGAAGCAGCAGCACTGGCCTCCTTGGAAGATGTGACAATTAATAGCTAGGCAATTAAGCCAAAAAGGCAGCAATTAAGGCTAAACCTGGTTGATTTAGTCTCCAGAGTTTCACTATCTGATGTTTAACCCTGTATCAGACCCCTTCACCCCGAGCCAGGCATCAATGCGCTGCTGCCTTTGCTCACAGCGCTCCTGGGCACACGCTGGGTTCCTGGCTCTTCAGGGAAAGAACGGATCAGGTGCCATTGTACCTCCAGAGTGTGCCCTCTCCCAATCCTCCCAGCAAACAGGGCAATACGGAAAAGAGAAAGCAAGGTTTGAATTCTGGGAGTCCCCAAAGGCTGGAGAGACTTGGCCATGGCTGAGGGGCAGCGGGTTTGGAGCACGGGCAGCCCGAGCATTTCCTTGTCACCCACCTGGACTTCTCCCCTGCTTTCATGTGTCTCCTGAAGAATTCCTCCCGGTTCTTCTGCAGGATTTCATCCTTAGTCAGCTCCTCCCTGTCCCCAGAGGGCTGCTTGTCGCCTGCAGAGGCTTTGCCAGGTGCTGCGACAGCTTCAGTTCCTGATGGAAAGAACCCAACAGGAGCTCAGCCCAGCGTTCGGGAGCAGGAGAGGACTGGGAAAGACACAGAACTCTAGAATCTTTATCCCTTCCCTGCCCCAGTTTTCTTTCCTGTGAACTCACCCTCCTTTTTGGAACCTTTGTTCTTCTTGTTCTTGACTTTCTCCTTTGGTTTCTCCCCTCGGGTTTCAATCATACACTTGACAGTCTTCTGAGACTTCAGAGACTGCTCAAACGTCTTCATTACCGTGGGAGCTCGCACTTTACTGCTCTCCTCTGCATCCCTGCGGAGAGGCAACCCATTAACAGCCTGAGTTTCAGCTCTATCTCCACTCTAAACACGAATGTGGGAGGAAAAACCAGGCTCTGCTACCGGAGGAGGCGCATGAAGTCGTCTTTAAAATCAAAGGTGCCATTTAGGAGGCCCAGGGTGCCCTTCTGCTGGAACTCATTGCGGTACTTGTCCCTGAACTCCTTGTGAACGTCGTCTATCAACTTGTCCACGTAGGTTAGAGTCAGGATCTTCTGAAAGCCCACCTGGGAAGCAGCACAGGGGAAAGCCGTTGGTCTATCACCTGATTTAAATGCAACATCTCCCTGGCATGGAGGGGAAAACCTCTCTGCTTAATACAGAGCTCTTGAATTTCATCAAGCTCCAGGCTACGTGTTCCAGTTGGACTTCCCAAGCAATTAAAAGGGAAAAGGGAGAACAGCGGCACAGAGCTTCACTTTCATAGACAACACTGATAAAACCAGGTTGACTGTTTCACAGCAACAAAGCCATGTAGCAGACCAGGAAAGTTTTTGCTTATCTCTGGGTGCAAACAGAGGTTGTGTGGATTTATGGAGATAAGGTCAGCAAGACGACAAGGAAGTGCATTAAAACATTCCAGGCCAGGTTGGACGGGGCTTGGAGCAACCTGCTCTAGTGGAAGGTGTCCCTGCCCGTGGCAGGGGGTTGGAGCTGGATGAGCTTTAAGGTCCCTTCCAACCCAAACCATCCTGTGATTCATTTTATGACTCTCTAAAGTAAAGAGATGACACAGGGGTCAGTGTTGGGACCGATGTTCAACATCTTTGCAGCGACAAGCGCAGTGGGACTGATGCACCGTCAGCAAGTTTGGCAACAACACTAAGTTATGTGGTTCAGTTGATACACTGGAGGGAAGGGATGAGATCCAGAGGGACAAGGACACACTTGAGAGGTGGCCAATGCCAACCTCATGAAGTTCAACCAAGCCAAGTGCAAGGTCCTACACCTGGGTCGGGGCAATCCCAGGCACAGCTACAGGTTGGGCAAAGATTCAGAGCAGCCTGAGGAGAAGGACTTGGGGTGTTGGTTGATGAGAAACTGAACATGAGCCACTTCAGTGTGTGCTTGAGCCCAGAAACGACCCGTGTGCTGGGCTGCACCAACAGGAGTGTGAGCAGCAGGTCATGGAGGGGATCCTGCTCCTCTGCTCTGCTCTCATGAGACCCCACTCGCAGCACTGTGTGCAGTGCTGGGGTCCTCAGCATAAGGACATGGAGCTGTTGGGGCAAGTCCAGAGGAGGCCACGAGGATGAGCAGGGGCTGGAGCACCTCCCGTATGGGGACAGGCTGAGAACATTGGGGCTGTTCAGCCTGGAGAAGAGAAGCTGCGTGGAGACCTCAGAGCAGCTTCCAGTGTCTGAGGGGGGCTACAAGGATGCTGGAGAGGGACTCTTCGTCAGGGACTGGAGTGATAGGACAAGGGGTGATGGGTTCAAACTGAAACAGGGGAAGTTCAGGTTAGATCTAAGGCAGAAGTTCTTCCCTGTGAGGGTGCTGAGGCACTGGCACAGAGAAGCTGTGGCTGCCCCATCCCTGGCAGTGTTCAAGGCCAGGCTGGACAGAGTCTTGGGTGACAGGGCCTAGTGTGAGACATCCCTGCTCATGGAAGCGGTTTGGAACTAGATGATCTTAAGGTCCTTCCCAAACCAAACCATTCTATGATTCTATGGTTTTTGGCTGGTTTTAAACAGATTTGGTCAAAACAAAAGGTTTCATTAGGCCAGAGCAACCTCTGCAGCTTCTACTGAAGGTTTAATGAGTTTAACTGATGATCAAAACAAGCTGCTCTGAAGTAGCGTGTGGCCAAGACCCCCATCATCCCCCAAAATCCTGCCATCTGGGAGCCAAGGTAGAGCCCATGGCAGTTAAAGCCCATTTCCTGGGGTACCCCCCTCTGGGGTTTTGGGGTGCCCTGGGGGCTGTGCCTTACCACAAACACCAGCTCAAACTGGTTGTCCAGCTTGTACTTGAGCGTGAGAGCTTCATGGGTGAAGGAGTTATTGCCACCACGCTCCTGGGGAAAGGTTGGAAAAGGGGTGTCAGCAGCGAGGAGACCCCCCTCTATCATCCCTACCCCCCTTCCTCCCCAAAAAGGGGTCCAGCCCACACCCCTGTGCAGGGGGTCCCATCCTTCCTCCCCTTCAATGGCTCAGTTCTCCCCCAAAATGGGCCAATTCTCCTCCCATACGGGTCAGTTCACCCCCAAAATGCTCACTTCTCCCAAAAGGGGCCAGTTCTCCCTCAGAATGGCTCAGTCCACTCCCAAAACGGGTCATTTCACCCCCCTCCCGCAGGTATAGGTGGGCTCACCCATGTCTCCCCCCTTCCCCAAGCAGATGGTCCCACCCACTTCCCCCTTAAACCCCCAAATGGACGCTCCCACTCCCAATAAGAGACTATGCCCGTGTCCTCCCCCCCCCCACCACCAGCTGGATGGTCTCACCTGTATCACCCCCTCCCCAGCTACATGGCTCCGTCCAACCACCCCCTATTCAGGCCCATGGTCCCGTCTGTCCCCCTACCTCTAAACGCTAGGCGGTCCCCCCCCATCACCCTCAAATGGTCCCGTCCGCCTCCCCCCACCGCCCTCAGGCAGATGGCGCGGCCCCGCCGCTGCCGGCGCGCACCTGCAGGAGCACGGAGCGGATGAGGGCGTTAACGGGCGCGGTGGCGGCGGGGCCGCCCTGGAAGCACCAGAGGACGAGGCCGCCCTTGCTGAAGATGGTGAAGAAGTCCAACATGGCGGCGGCGGCGGCGGGACCGGCTCCCGCACACGTCGCACTGCCGCCCCCCCACCTCCCCTTTGCCGTCCTTCCGCCGGAAAACGCCTCCCATTGGCGGAGGGGATGGAGAGAGGCGGGGCGTCGGGTTAGCCAATAGCGAGGAGGGAGGGCAGCCGGGGGCGTGGCCAGCGGCATGCTGCGCTGGGGGCGCGCGCTGCGGGGGGCGCTCCCGCGGGGGGCCCCGGGGCCGGGGGGGGCTCCGGGACGGACCCTCCGCACCGCGGCCCCGCTCAGCGCCGACCTCTTCCGCGGTGAGGCCCAGGGGGGGTCCCGGCACCGCGGGCAATGGGGATGGACGGGGCTGGGGGGGGGGGTTTGGAGGGGTCTAAGGGGGCGTTGGGGGTCCTGGGTGGGGGAAACGTGTCGGGGAGCGGGGATCTGTGCGGGTGGGGAGGGTGTCAAAGGGATGGGGGCTCGATGAGGGGGCTTGGGGGGGGTTATGGGGGTCGCAGAGGGGCTTTGGTGGGTCACTGAGGGCTGGGGGGGGACCTGAGGGGTTCCGGGGGGCTGGTGGTCCCAAAGGGGACTGAATGGAGGTCCCTGATAGTGGAGGGTATCACTGAGGGGGGGTTACAGGGGGTCTCAGGGAGGGTTTGGTGGGTCACTGGGGTGGGGGGGGTCGCAGAGGGGACTGGAGGGGTCCCGGGGGGGGCCCGGCGGGCTGGTGATCCCAGAGGGGACCTGCAGGGGACGTCATGGAGTGCCCCAGTGTGAATAGGGGGTCCCGGGGGTGGGAGAGAGCTTGGGGGGGTCTCAGGTGCGGTTGGGGAGGAGGTCCCGGGGGACTGCAGTGTCACAGAGGGGTTCCATAAGGTCATAGGGAGACATCCAGGGAATAAGGGTTGGCCTGGCAGGGGGTCCTGGAGGGTGCAGGGGGCTTCCAGGGGATGCAGAGGTCCCACGGGGTTGGTGATCCCAGAGGGGACTGGGGGAGATCCAGGGGAACCCAGAGGGGGACCTGGAAGGGGGGTCCAGGGGGACACTGGAGTCCGTGGGGACTGGGGGCTGTCCAGGGCGGGGAGGGTTACAGAGGGTTCTGGTGGGTTCCAAAGGTCCTGGGGGGGGCCTGAGGGTGCCTCCAGGGAAGTGGGGGTGTCCTGTGGGTGGGATCCTGGAAGGTTCAGGGTGTTTCCAAGGGATACAGAGGGCACTGGAGTGTCCCAAAGGAACCTTGGCAGGACCCCAGGGGTGCCCCCCAGACCCATCACCCCCCCCCATACCCCATCAGAACTGGGTCCAAGCCTGAGGCGCCTGGGGCAGACCCTGAAGGATCAGCTGCCGGCGATGAGGCCCGGGGGGGGGGAGCTGGGTCCCCCCGGGGACGCTCCGGGACCCGCGGCCCCCCGAAGAGGCTGACGTGGTGGTGGTGGGGGGCGGCGTGGTGGGCTGGTCCGTCGCCTACTGGCTGAAGGCGCTGGAGGGCCGGCGGCACGGCATGAGGGTGCTGGTGGTGGAGCGGGACCCCACGGTGAGACACCCCCCCCCGGGGCAGGGTATGGCCTTGGGGACCCCCCGGAACCCCTTTTTTAAGGGGGGGAGGTGTGTGTTTCTCTCTTTCAGTATTCCCGAGCTTCCACGGTGCTGTCAGCTGGGGGGATCCGGCAGCAGTTTTCCCTCCCAGAGAATATCCGCATGTCCCGTTTCTCCGCCAGTTTCCTCCGCAATATCAATGTATGTGGGGTTATTTGGGGGGGGGGGTGTGTGTGTTAATTCGGGGGGGGTCCAGCCGCACTCACTGGGTGCCCCCTCCTCTCACAGGAGCACCTTGGCATGCCGAATGAGCCCCCCGTCGACATCCAGTTCCAGCCTTCAGGATACCTCTTCCTGGCCTCCCCCCAGGATGCTGATGCACTGGAGGCCACCGTCCAGGTCCAGAGGTGGGACACACACAGAGTCCCCCCAGTCAGGGGTTTTTGGGGGTGGGGGTCTCATCCTGACCCCCCCCTCCATGCTGGCTGTCCCCAGGAAGGAGGGGGCGCAGGTGGCACTGCTGTCACCCACCCAGCTGAAGGAAAAATTCCCATGGATAGACACGGAGGATGTGGCTGTGGCATCTTATGGTATGTGGGGATCCCACCACCACCCTCCTTAGCCATATCCTTATCCCTATCCTCATACCTATCACCATCTCCATCCTCATCCCATCCCCATTGTCACCCCCATCCTCACCCCTTTCCCCATCCTGATCCTCATCTGATTCCCCATCCTTATCACCATCCCCATCCTCATTCTCATTCTCATCTGCATCCCATCCGCATCCCATCCCATTCTTACCCCCATCCTCACCCCATTCCCCATCCCGATCCCCTTCTTCATCCCTATTCCTATCCTTATCCTCATCCTTATCCATTCCCACCCTCACCCCCATCCCATCCCATATCATCATCCCCACTGGGTGCATCCTTCATCCCACCTTAATTTGGGGAAGGGGGCTCTTTCCCCCCCCAGACTCAGGTGGTTTCGGGGGGTCACACTGGCGTCCCCCCACCCCGTGTGTCCCCCCCCAGGTCTGGAGGACGAAGGCTGGTTCGACCCTTGGACCCTCCTCACCGCTCTGCGGCGCAAAGCCACATCCCTGGGGGCGCTCAGCTGCACCGGGGAGGTGCGAGGTGAGGGGGGGACACACACACACAGGGCGGGGTGTCCCCTGGGGGTGTCACCTCCTCACCCCCCCCCCAATCCTCCAGGTTTTGTCACCTCGGCTGAGGACATCATGCCACCGCAGGGCCCAGACCTGGTGTCCGCACGCATCAAACGTGTCCATGTGAGTGTATCCCCCCCAAAAAACACACCGAGGGGTCCCCACGGGTGTCCAGGACCCCCCACGCTCATGTGGGGTGTGTGTGTCCCCAGGTCCACATGAAGAACAGCCTGGAGTACCAGCCCGTGACCTGCGCCATCGTGGTGAACGCGGCGGGCGCCTGGGCCGGGGAGCTGCTCAAGGCAGCTGGGCTGCCCGAGGCACTGCGCCAGCCCCCCCTGCCCATCCAGCCCCGGAAGAGGTGAGGGGGGCCAGGATTTGGGGGTTCACGTTGTGGGGTTCACATCCTGGCATCACCGTGGAACCCCTTTGTGCTCTGTGGGGACGGCAGTTGTGTCCCGGTACCCACCATCCATCCCTTTGGAAGGGGGATGTGAAGCCCTCAGTGGGGTTTTGGGGGGGATCTCACATCCCAGCACTCGCTACCCTCCACTTCCAAGGGCTGGTGAACCCCTTGGTCCTTCTTTTGGGGTGTACCCCCCAGCCTCCAATTGTCAGGAATGCTGTGAACCCTCAGTGCTTTCATTTCCACACACCCTCCTATTCCTTATGTTTTTTTGGGGGGTCTGCTTATCCCTGTAGGTACATCTTCTCCTGGCACTGTCCCGATGGTCCCGGCTTATCCTGCCCATTCCTCATTGACACCACTGGTGCTTACTTTCGCCGTGAGGGCATCGCCGGCAACTACTTGGGCAGCATGAGCCCACCCGAGGTGAGCCCAAAGGGAGGTTTCTCTCTATTTATATGAATTATTTATGGTATTTGAATATATTCTTTATGTTATTTGTGTGATTTCTCTCCATAGTTTTCTTTCTAACCCCCTCCCAATGTGTTTTTCCCAGGAGGAAGAGCCAGATCCCAGCGATCTCTCTGTGGATCACAACTACTTCCAAGAGCAGATCTGGCCACGGTTGGCCCGGCGCGTCCCGGCCTTCTCCTCCCTCCGTCCCGGCGGCTCCTGGGCAGGTTACTATGACCACAACTCCTTCGACCGCAACGGGGTGGTGGGTCCTCACCCCAGGTTGGACAATCTCTATGTGGCCGCTGGGTTCAGCGGTCACGGGCTGCAACACGCGCCGGCGACCGGCAGAGCCGTGGCCGAGCTGGTGCTCAAGGGTCGATACGAGACCTTGGACCTGAGCAGGTTGGGCTGGAGGAGGCTGGTGGAAGGCGAGCCGCTGGTGGAAGGCGGGGTGGTGTGATGGAGGTGGGAAACCGAGGCACCAGCACCTCCTGCCCGCCGCCGGTGGGAGCCCCGTTGTGCCCTGCAGCAATAAAAGGGACGATGTGGAGTGTGCTGGGGAAGTAAATGGGGGGAATGGCGGCACCCCCGCTAAGGGGCTGCCCCCCGGCTCTGCCCCATGCACAGCTGGCACGCACCCAGTGCCCCCCCCCAGCGCTCCCCAGTGCTCCCCAGCCCCGCTGCCCCCCGTTCTGGTGTCCCCACTGCCCCCAGTGTCCGCCCTTTGTCCCCCAGTATCCCCGCTTGTCACACAGTTCCCCGCTGTTGCCCCCAGTAACCCCCCATTGCTCCCCATCACCCCGTGCTCGCGTGGCGCCCCCTGGCGGCGCGGCGGGGATGGTGCTCCTCCGGCAGCGCGCCTGCGCGGGGCGGGGCGCGCGCGGCTGCGCGGCGGGAGCCTGGCGCATGCGCGGCGGCGGCCGGGCCGCTGGAGCTGGGCCGTGCGCGCTGTGAGCCCGGCCCGCGGTGAGTGGCGGCGGGGCGGGGGGGGCCGGGCCCTGGGGGCAGCCGGAGGGGAACGTGCCGGGAGGGGAGCGGAGCGGAGCGGGGCGGGGCGGGAGGGCCCCGCCGGGAGCAGCCCCGGCGTGATTCGGGGTGTGGAGGGGTCCAGGGCGGGGGGGGCGCTGAGGTGATTCCGGGGCTGTGGGGCAGCCCTGAGGTACCGCTGGGTTTTGGGGGGCCGCTGGGGGCAACCCTGAGGTAATTCCGGGTCCGGAGGGATCCGTGGCGGAGACTCGGATAAGTTTGGGCTCGGGGGTCACTGTGGGCTTCAGTGCGTTGTGTCCCCCCCCGAGTTGCTGGGGTTATAGTGAGAATAACCTGAGGTAAAACAGAGCTCCCCCCGCTTCAGTTACTGGGGTCCCCCCCAGTACCCACAGGGGCGGCTCTGGGGTAGCTTTGCCCCCCAGGTAACCGGTGGGGGAGGTGATGCCCCTGCCCCAGTGTCACTGTGGGGCAGCACTGGGCACCTCTGGGGGCTGTGGGGATCCCCCCTTTGCACTGTGATCCCCGGCCCTGGAATTACCCATCAGGAAGAGCTTCCTGAAGGAGCAGGGTCTCGCTGTGGTTACGGTAGAGGTTTCCAGTGCCGGGAACAAAGAAAACCCTCTCCTCTGCCTTTTGTTTCTGCTGTGGCTCTGCCAGTGTGACCCGGACCATGGACACTTGTAAACCAAAAAGACACACCCCCCCCCCCCCCGACCTGAGTGTGTCTGCCTCCAAAAGCTTTGCTTTGGGGTGTCAATGCCTGTGATTAACCTGATGTTAATAACACAGGAGGCTGGTTCTGCTTCAACAGCTTCATCCTATTCGTGCTTCACAGGAGCGGGGTTCAAACCCTGGCAGGTTTTATCTTGGAATAACCCAAATAAAATCAATTTTTTTTTAATGATTATTTTAATAATTTATGCCTTGTGCTGCACGTTGTAGAGCAACAGCAACAGTGACATGTTGGGGCTTGTGATACCAGCCTGCTCCAGAGCTGTGATGGCTCCTGCCTAGGAAAAGCGATCAGTTTGAATCCCACTGGAAAAGCTCTGTGTGTTTTATTAGTTGGTGGTTTATTTTTTGTTTTCCTTAACTCAGACACTGTATTTCTGCAGCGCTTCACAAGAAGCAGAAGACTCAGCACAGTTTTACGGCAAAGAGCTGTTGGGAGTCATTAGTGCTTTGGGCAAAAGCTGCGGGGACAGCTCAAAGAGCAGCCCTGGTTTTGTCAGGCTCCGAATTGAGCCCTGGAGTTTGTTCCCTGTCAGAGGAGGTGTGGAGCTGGATGGTGTTAAATGAAGGCTGGATTTAGCACAGATGTGTTCACACCTTGCTGCCTGGGCTGGCTCTGCTGGCTTTTCTCTTCCCAAAATGAGTGGTGCAGGGTGGTGTTAGCACACAGCTACAGGCTGTGCTGTTCCTGAAACCCTGAGGTTTTTAACATGAACTACCATGACACGCACAGGATGGATCCTTTCTCTGCACTGTGTGGTTAATGCCTGCCATGATCCTTTGTGTTTTCTGTCTCCACAGGCTCCATCCATTTCCCATCCCTCCAGGATGAGAGAGGTTTGGGTTCGGCTTTTCCCCTCTCCCTGTAGTTGATAGTTTGGGAACCGGAGGTGATGCTGGAGTCGAGATGGCAGACAGCGTGAAAACCTTCCTGCATGACCTCGTCAGGGTGAGTCCATGCACTGCAGCTCCTCTGCCATGGGGACTGGCCCCATTACCTTCCGTGGCAGTGGGTCTTCTTTGGGGAGCATCCTCCTTCCCACATCGTCACAGGTGGATTAAAGAATTGGAAGGAAAAGGGTCTCTGGGTGTATTTTAATCAAAAACATCAATTTAGTCAAGTGAAGATACCTGTCAACAAGCTTTTTGCTGCTAGATTTGAGGTGGCTGTGTGGGATGCGTTGCTTCCTGAGTGTTTTCCCGAGCTGGCTGTGGTGTGTCTGTTGCAAAGGGTCACAGGGGTAAGGCTTCCTGTGACCTCAGTGCTCCCACACCATCTGGTGTCATCCAGGCATAAACACAGGCTCAAAACCACTGGTGATGGGATGCTAAGAAACAACTCGTGTTCAGAAACTGGTGTTCACTGGCCATGGCCTCAAGCAGGAAGATTTGGGTTGTAGAATCATGGACTGGTTTGGGTTGGAAGGGACCTTAAAGCTCATCCAGTTCCAACCCCCTACCACGGGCAGGGACACCTTCCACTAGAGCAGGCTGCTCCAAGCCCCTGTGTCCAACCTGGCCTTGAACACTGCCAGGGATGGGGCAGCCACAGCTTCTCTGGGCACCCTGTGCCAGCACCTCAGCACCCTCACAGGGAAGAGCTTCTGCCTCAGAGCTCATCTCAATCTCCGCTCTGACAGGTTAAAGCCATTCCCCTAGTCCTGTCCCTCCATCCATTGTTCAAAGCCCCTCTCCAGGTTTCCTGGAGCCCCTTTAGGCACTGGAGCTGCTCTAAGGTCTCCCCTTCAGGAGCCTTCTCTTCTCCAGGCTGCTCCAGCCCAGCTCTCTCAGCCTGGCTCCAGAGCAGAGCTGCTCCAGCCCTCGCAGCAGCTCCGTGCTCTCCTCTGGCCTTGCTCCAGCAGCTCCATGTCCCTCTTGTGCTGTTGCCCCAGAGCTGGATCAGGACTGCAGGGGGGGGGGCTCCCCGGAGCACAGCAGAGGGAGAGAATCCCCTCCCTGACCTGCTGCTCACGCTCTGGAGGTGCAGCCCAGCACACGGGGGGGTGCTGGGCTCAAGCTCACTGAGGCTGGGTCATGGGGAGCTTCTCATGGACCAACACCCCCAAGTTCTCAGTTGTTTCACAACGCTCTCGCACTTCATTTTGAAGTGAAATGTTTGATAACAAATCTGTCCCATATCATCCAGGGGTGGAAATAACTACTAGGAGTCTTTTAAAGCAGGAGTTGAGGCAGAGGCTTCTGGGCACTTCCCTGTTAACAGGTTTGCATGGATGTGGCTCCGAGGCTGTTTCTGGGATGCTTTTATCTGTAAAGCCACGAGCATCACACTCGGTCATGGTCAGGCCACAAGGGCTTTGCACATCCTGAATGTTTGGTGTAATTCCATTTTCTTTGGCCTCTGGTGGCTGGCAGGGGATGAAGGGCTCTCTGCCAGGCAGAAGAAATGGGCTGTGAGAGATGTGACTCTCTGGGTTATAAATAGTGGATTTTGGATGAGAAATCACACCTTCAAGTGAAAAACAGAGGCTGCTGCTGGAACAGGCAGTGATTTAGGTCACCAGGCTATGGAGAACAGGCAGCACTCCAAACCCTGGCTCTGCCTGAGCCTAGTGCTGCTTCCTCCGCTCCGGGCAGCAAGGCTCATCCCCTTCTGTAACCAGGAGGTGGGAAGGAGTGTCACAGCCTCTCCTCATATCCACAGGGAATTAAGGACTCCATCTGGGGCATCTGCACCATCTCGAAGCTGGATGCCCGCATCCAGCAGAAAAGGGAAGAGCAGAGGCGGAGGAGAGCCAACAGCGCACTGGCCCAGCGGAGGTTTCACTTGGAAGAGAAAAAGCAAGAGAAGTGAGTGTGGGGCCTGAGGGCTGGTCATTCTCTTCTCCCAGTCCATCGAGGGTGCATCGAGGTTCTTTTTCCCCAGCCGTGCTGTGTTCCACAGCCGTCTTTACCAGTTGCATCCACTAAAGCTGGAAACACCAGGATTAAATCCTGGCTGCACTCTTGGCATGTCCGTAGATAATGCTGTGAGGAGAGAGAAGCCCAAACCAGCCTTTGCCGAGGACAAAATGCCCCAACCCCCCCAGTTATGTTGCAGTGAGAGCTTGAGGCAAACCAACCCTGAGCTCTCCCATAAATGCTTAAAACTCAGGAGGAAAGCTTTGCTTCTCTTCCATTCCAGCATGGATACAGGGAATTACTAAAGTCCTTGGTGCATCTCTCTCCCGTTGCTTTGCAGTGAACCCCGGATAGTGAGCCGGATATTTCAGTGTTGTGCCTGGAACGGAGGCGTGTTCTGGGTAAGTGGGAATTTTGTTCTTTTCTGTGTTAAAGCCCCCTGTGGAAAGTACCCCTCGTGCGCCTTTGGTGGGGAGCCATCAGCTGGGCTGCAGGAATCTCTGCCAGCTGCCGTATTCCCAGTGTGTTTTAAGGGAACTGGGATATAGACCTGCTTGGGAAAGCCCACATGTTAAACCCAAGCTGCTTTGAGACCGCTCTCCACCCAAATACCCAACTCCTGCTCCGTTGCAGTCCGGGATGTTGCTTCACTGAACTGAATATTGATTCCTCGGCTCTGACCTTACCCGTGAGGCTGATCCTCATAAATCACCAGCTTCATTTTCCCATGAGGCTGTGGCAGAGAATGAGGAATTGGCCCGGGAATGTTAGAAGGAATGTGCTCGGTTGTAGATCTGGGGGGGTTTTACATGGCAGTCCCGGGCTGTTCCTGGATCCCCATGGGCAGAGGGTCCAGTTACGGCAGCCCAAAACCTGAGCCAGCAGCACCGAACCTTCCTCTTCCCCCAGCTCAGTCTCTTCTTGTTCTACCGCGTGTTCATACCCGCCCTTCAGTCCGTCACGGCGCACATCATCGGTGAGTTCCTCCCCAACACCCCACGAACTGCCTTGTTCTGCTACTGCTCCCTGAGCTAATTAAGGCTGTTGTTAATTATCCAGGGGGAAATCCGAGCTCCTGCTCACGGGCTGTATGTGGTGGGATCTGTGCAGGGTTCTACCACGCAGCTGTCACTGTGGGTTTGCAAATGAATGAAAACCAAGTGGGATTCCTGCTGTCAGGGGTTCCCCGGGGAGCGGAGATGCCGGGGGAATTTCTAATGGGAAATGAGAAGGTTCCTCCAATGAGGAGCTTCCCAAAACAAGGAGCTTCCCAAAATGAGGTTCCTCCAATGAGGAGCTCCCTGAAACATGTAGCTTGATGTAATGAGGAGCTTTCCAAAACAAGGAGGTTCCTCAAACAAGGAGCTCTCTGAAATGAGGAGCTTCCCAAAACAAAGAGGTTCTTCCAGTGAGGAGCTCCCCAAAATGAGGAAGTTCCTCTAATGAGGAGCTTTTCGAAACAAGAAGGTTCCTCTGATGTGGAACTCCCCAAAATGAGGAGGTTCCTTTAACATGGAGCTCCCTGAAACAAGGAGGTTCTTCCAATGAGTTGCTCCCTGAAACAAGGTGCTTCCCTCTCGGATTCCTGACGTGTTTCCCTGTCTCCGGAAGGTGACCCTTCCCTACACGGCGATGTCTGGGCCTGGCTGGAGTTCATCCTCACCTCCATCTTCAGCGCCCTCTGGGTCCTGCCCCTCTTCGTCCTCAGTAAGGTCGTCAATGCCATCTGGTTTCAGGTGGGTGCCTGGAAAACAGGGTCCGGGTGTATTCCTGGTGACATAATCCCATTGGATTTTGGATCCTCTCTCTCCTCCCCATCAGGACATTGCGGATCTCGCCTTCGAAGTCTCCGGCAGGAAACCTCACCCCTTCCCCAGCGTCAGCAAAATCATCGCCGACATGTTGTTCAACCTCTTGCTGCAGGCGCTCTTCCTCATCCAGGTGAGGATTTAACCCCCCAAAACAACCGCATCGCCCAGGAGCAACCTTCTCCAGAGCTCCCCTCATGTTCCCGCTGGGATTTTATCCGTAGGGAATGATCGTGAGCCTCTTCCCCATCGACCTGGTCGGCCAGCTGGTTGGGCTCCTCCACATGTCACTGCTCTACTCGCTCTACTGCTTCGAGTACCGCTGGTTTAACAAAGGTGGGAGACACTTCCAGATGGGAATGTGTTGGGATGGAGGCTGCTCCGTGCTAGTGGTTGGGTTCTGATGGGTTTTCTCCCCTTTTCCCACCAGGAATTGAGATGCACCAACGCTTGTCCAACATCGAGAGGAACTGGCCCTACTACTTTGGCTTCGGCTTGCCGCTCGCCTTCCTCACGGCGATGCAGTCGTCCTACATCATCAGGTGAGGGAACAGCCGCCATTCCACATCCATGTCCTCCTTCTTCCTCACCCCAACTCCCGTTTTTTGTGTCATTTTATCATATTTTGGGGCTTTTTCCCTTCCAGTGGTTGCCTCTTCTCCATCCTCTTCCCCCTCTTCATCATCAGCGCCAACGAGGCAAGGACCCCCGGCAAAACCTAGTGAGTGAGACCTTCCGTGCCCCCAGACCTTCAGCCTCACCCCCCCAAACCTCCATCCAGGAGGAAGCTCACGGGTCTCTCTTCCCTTCCCTTTTCCAGCCATTTCCAGCTCCGGCTCTTCTCCTTGGTGGTTTTCCTCAGCAACAGACTTTTTCACAAGACCGTTTACCTGCAGTCGGCCCTGGGCGGTGCTTCCTCCTCCTCCTCCTCCTCCTCTGACCGCCCCCTTCCCCCTCAGCCCTCCCCTGCCAAACACACACCGGCCCCGGGGCACTGAGCTCCGGGCGGGGGTCCCTGTGTCCCCCGGTGACCGGCAGCCCCCCGGGGGTGGTTCTTTGCCCCACTACGGGAATTTTAAGGGGGGGGGGAATACACTTTTTAAGGAGCTCCCGTCCCCCTCCCGGTGCATGCGCCGGTTCCGGTAGGGTCGGGGACGGAACCGGGGACGGGGGTTGGTGGGTTTGGGGGTGGTTTTTTTGGGGGGCGGTTTACCAACTTTTCTCTAGTATTTTCACACGGAAACATTAAAACGGACGAAACACGAGTCGCGCCCGTCCTGCGCCGGCCCCTCTCCGTCCAGTGCGCGGCCGGTGCCCGCCGGGACTCCCCGATCCCGCCGGGATCCCGCTCCCGCCGCAGACGCCTTCCCCGTGGCACCGCCCCACGTGTCGCCACCCACGTGGCGGGGCTGCTGCCTCCTTCCGCTTCCGTCCACGTGATCCGCTCCCAAAGTTGGGCGCGGACACGTCATGGCTGGTTCTCTGCTGGTCCCGCTCCGCCAATCAGGAGGCGCTGTGCGAGGCACGCGCCGCCCCTCCCTCGGCTGAGTGCGCGGCGCCTTGGCCAATGAGAGCGGCCGCATTCGGAGTGACGGCCGTGACGACCAATGGCGAGCGGGGGGCGCGGCGGAGGGCGAGGGAGGCTGCGCGGGGCGGATGGACGGGGCGGCGGATCCCGGGTGAGGGCCGCGGAGCGGGCGCTGCGGGGTGTCCGGAGCTGCGGCTTTAGGGTGGGTGGTGCGTGGGGTGAGGGGCCGCTGACTGTCAGCGGCTGGAGCCTGTGGGGTGCGGAGCTGTGGGATGCTGTGTGCTGTGGGGAGATGGGGTGTGCTGTGGGGTGCTGCTTGCGGGGCTTGTGGGGGGCACAGTGTCCTGCGGGGCACAGACCCCCTCAGAAGGGCTGGTGGCGAGTGCGGGGCCGTAGTCCATAGCCTGGGGGTGGCTCTTCCTCCTTCCCATCCCAGGATCCTGGGGCTGGCTCCCCCCACGGTGGTGTTACCGGGTGGCAAAGGGTCCCCCACACCCCATGAGTGCTCTACTGGAGCTGTGAAATCGGGGTACCAGAGGGACCCCAGTGCCAGAACCACTCATGCATCCACATTGTAACTTGATGAGCTGCTGCTCGTTATCCCCAGGAATCCAGGAAATAAATCCATCAGGGGCTGATTTCTGTGTCAGTGTTGAATGCGTGCAAGTTAAAATCACTTCTAGGTCACCAAAAGGTCTTTTTTCAGGCCCAGTTTGTATTTGACTTTTAAATCTCAGCCTGTCCCAATCTCGACTGCAGCTCTGAGATGGGAACTAAGGATTTAGCCACCAGTTCTGGGACTCGGTTTTTCCGTGTTGATTGGGTCAAGAAGTGTTTTAAAGCAATCGGTGTTTTCAGGAGTACAAAGACGTTATTCCCTGGCCACAGCTTCATTTCCTTAGTGTCCAATACCAATTTCTTGTGTTCTGTGTGGATTCATTTTCTTAGAAGTGATGGTTAAACTCCAGCCAGGGAAAACTTAGTGGTTTTGCTAAGAGCTTACACCTGGGTTTTGTTTCCTATGCAGAGAAACAGACACCTCCTGTGCCCCAAAGAAGCTCTGGTCTCTCTAGAAGAAGGAAAAACCTCAGCTGAGACTTGGGGCAGCTGATCAGGTGAGGATGGGAGGGAAGGGGATTTGGGGAAGGGAAGTATGGATCACATCCATAAATCCAGGAAGCGATTTACGGATGTGACAGAAGTGGAGTGTTGAAGGTGTGTTTCATGAAACCTTTGGAGATGCTGAGCTCTGATCCTCTTCCTGCTTGTTTTCAGGTGTTGGAGCATCCTCAATCCCCACTTTTGATGTGAAAATGACCAAGCTGGGGTTTTTCCGGCTCTCCTATGAGAAGCAGGACACTCTGCTCAAGCTCCTCATCCTGTCCATGGCAGCCGTGCTCTGTAAGTCCTGCAGGTGCCCTGGAAGAGGGACCCCGGGAGGGAGCTGCTTCTGCTCTTCCTTTTGTAGGTTGGGAAACTCTCATCTGGCTTTAAAGTGAATGATCTTACTCCTACAGTACCTTTTCCTTTGAAAAATGCATCTTCCTTTGTCTTCTCAATGACCAAGTTAAGGCAATTTGGTAGATAAACCAAACCTAACCCTGGCTGGGTGAGTGCTGGCGAGTGACTGCCCTTTCTCTGTGTTTGCAGCTTTCTCCACGAGGCTTTTCTCTGTCTTAAGATTTGAAAGTGTCATCCATGAATTTGACCCGTAAGTGCCGTCTGCTCATCTCCTGGGGGTTTTCTTCTTCCAGAGCACACAGAATTCGGGTGGTGTACACCAGGCTCAAGTTAACCCCATGGAGGATGAGGGATTTGGAGGGAGGTTTTCACTGCAGATAGGTTTTCCTCTTCCAGACCCAAAATTCACTTCTCGGGACTCTTCCTGCAGCCTGGATCTAAGTAATCACTTGCCACTGGAATCCTGGAATGGTTTGTGTTGGAAAGGACCTAAAGCTCCTCCAGTTCCAACCCCCTGCCACGGGCAGGGACACCTTCCACTAGAGCAGGTTGCTCCAAGCCCCTGTGTCCAACCTGGCCTTGAACACTGCCAGGGATGGGGCAGCCACAGCTTCTCTGGGAAAAGTCTGTGCCAGCGCCTCAGCACCCTCACAGGGAAGAGCTTCTGCCTCAGAGCTCATCTCAATCTCCCCTCTGGCAGGTTAAAGCCATTCCCCTTGTCCTCTTCTGCTGGGGTTTGGTTTTTCTTGGCCTGAGCAGCACACAACAGGGGAGAGGGCTCATAGTGCAACTAGTCCTGGGCTTGTTGCTGACTAAATCAGGCTCAAAGGAGGATGTTACCTTTGCAAACCCACTTTTAAACCCCTGAGAGGGAGGCTGAGCTTTTGCAGATGAGGTTTGTAGGAGTCTTGGGTGGAAAACACACCTTACAACACTGTCCTGCCCCGGGCATCAGAGAAGGGCATCCAAATGGGCTTTAATAGGATTTAACTGCCTGTCCCAAGCTGCTGATTTAACCCTTGTCCCTGTTACAGGTACTTTAACTACCGCACCACCCGCTTCCTGGCAGAGGAGGGCTTCTATAAATTCCACAACTGGTTTGATGACCGAGCGTGGTACCCCTTGGGCAGGATCATCGGTGGCACCATTTATCCAGGTAAGCTTCTGCTGAGCCCAGATGCACCTCACATGAGGGGAAAATGGGAAGAGGGGTGGTGGGGAGGGAGCAGAGCCCCAGTGCTGGATAGGAGAAGGGGGATTCCCTTTGTCAAGACATCCCTGGTGAGACTTTTGGCTGCCCTGGTGTCATTTCCACCCCACAGGCCTGATGATCACATCAGCAGCGATTTACCACGTGCTGCACTTCTTCCACATCACCATCGACATCCGAAATGTGTGCGTGTTCCTGGCTCCACTCTTCTCCTCCTTCACCACCATAGTGACTTACCACCTCACCAAAGAGCTCAAGGTAAGGGGTGAGTGGGATGTACCTCGCAGGAGGAGCATGGGCTTGTGGAAAAGCACCTTGTGGTTGTCTTGGAAGCTTGGAGGTGGCCACCACCCCTGTGAAAACCCACAGCTTCTGTTCTAAAATGTCGTTTTGATGCTCAATTTCATAGAATCGTAGAATGGTTTGGGTTGGAAAGGACAAGATCATCTAGTTCCAACCTGCTGCCATGGGCAGGGGCACCTCACACTAGATCATGTCGTCCAGGGCTCTCTCCAGCCTGGCCTTGAACACTGCCAGGGATGGAGCATTTACCACTTCTCTGGGCACCCTGTGCCAGTGCTTCATCACCCTCACAGGGGAGAACTTCTTCTTTATCTCCAACCTGAACTTCCCTTGTTTCAGTTTGAACCCATCACCCCTTGTCCTATCGCTACAGCCCCTGATGCAGAGTCCCTCTCCAGCATCCTTGTAGGATGTATTCCTTTGAGGTGTACCCATGTGGCATATGGCAAAATTCCCAAGCACTGATGGCTTTTCCCACCCTCTGGCTGGTTTCTCTGCCCAGGACGCAGGCGCAGGGCTCCTGGCTGCTGCCATGATCTCGGTCGTGCCCGGCTACATCTCCCGCTCTGTTGCTGGCTCCTACGATAACGAAGGTGAGTTTGAGGCATGGGGAGCAGGGAAAGCTGTTACCAGCTGTTGGCTGCCGGATAGTGGTGGTAAAGATGCTGCAGGGAACGACAGAGGGACCCTGTGCTCTGTTTATATCCATTCCAGAAGCAACTTCGGGGCTGGCAAAGGCAACAGTCTTGTTGCCAGTGATCAGGTTCCTCTCCTGCAGCTGGGCTCTGGGGCCTGTGTGAGGAGCTGCTGTGTCCAAAAACTCTTTTCCCACCCCTGCCTGTTTGCGTGAGGCTCTGTTCTATCTTCTGATGGAGCAGGAAAAAGCATTTATATATCCATTTTTAATGCATTGAGTGCTCTGCTGTGCCCCAGAGATCATAGATTAACGTTTCAGGGCTGATGCAAGCTGGCTTTGACCTCTCTGTGTCCTTCCACCCAGGTATTGCCATCTTCTGCATGCTGTTAACTTACTACATGTGGATCAAAGCTGTCAAAACTGGCTCCATCTATTGGGCAGCCATGTGTGCTCTGGCCTATTTCTACATGGTGAGTGTTTTTAATCCTGGCACTGAGGTACTTTGGACTCCAAAGTCTATTCTGGATACGGTGACCAAAAGTATCCAGTGTCCCATTCCTGTGTCCTTGTGTTCAGGTAGTTAGAACTTCTTGGTGTGAAAATCACAGCTTGGTTTGTGTTGAAGAGACTTTAAAGCTCCTCCAGTTTCAGCCCCCTGCCACAGGCAGGGACACCTTCCACTAGAGCAGGTTGCTCCAAGCCCCTGTGTCCAACCTGGCCTTGAACACTGCCAGGGATGGGGCAGCCACAGCTTCTCTGGGCACCCTGTGCCAGCGCCTCAGCACCCTCACAGGGAAGAGCTTCCTAACATCCCATCTCAATCTCCCCTCTGGCAGGTTAGGCCTGCTGTCAGTTTAGTCTCAGGGCCGCTCTCAATCCAGTCTCCACCCAGCTTGTATTTGTGCTTGATCCCAGGAATATCAAACCTGCTGCATTTGAGCTCTGCTGTGAGACCTGCACCGTCCTGGAACTTGTGGTGTGTTGTTTGTTTTCTCTCTTGGCAGGTCTCCTCGTGGGGTGGCTACGTCTTTCTGATTAACCTCATCCCCTTGCATGTTCTTGTGCTGATGCTGACCGGGCGCTTCTCCCACAGGATCTACGTAGCCTATTGCACTGTCTACTGCTTGGGAACCATCCTCTCCATGCAGATCTCCTTTGTTGGCTTCCAGGTGGGGACCAGAATGATTTGCAAACTCAAGGATGGTCGTTTTGTTGGCTGTAACAGGACAACAGCGAGTTGTTTATCCTCTTGCCTTCTCCCTTGAGGCTATAAGTGAGGTGCTGGCTTCTAGTTGGAGATCTTGATTAGTTGCAAGATTAGCTTTTGGACTCTTGTTCTCCTCCATCCCTGATCCACATCTCCCCTGCTTGCAGCCTGTCCTCTCCTCAGAGCACATGGCTGCCCTTGGAGTCTTTGGCTTGTGCCAGATCCACGCCTTTGTCGACTACCTTCGGAGCAAGCTGAACCCGCATCAGTTCGAAATCCTCTTCAGGAGTGTCATCTCCCTGGTTGGCTTCGTCCTCCTCACCATCGGGGCTGTGCTGATGCTGACAGGTAGCCTGAGATGGTGGTGACCATGAGCGCGTTTCACTGCCTCCTTTCCTTGCTTTGGATTATAGAACCCCAGACTGGTTTGGGTTGGAAGGGACCTTAAAGCTCATCCAGCTCCAACCCCCTGCCATGGGCAGGGACACCTTCCACTAGAGCAGGTTGCTCCAAGCCCCTGTGTCCAACCTGGCCTTGAACACTGCCAGGGATGGGGCAGCCACAGCTTCTCTGGGCACCCTGTGCCAGCGCCTCAGCACCCTCACAGGGAAGAGCTTCTGCCTAAGAGCTCATCTCAATCTCCCCTCTGGCAGGTTAAAGCCATTCTCCTTGTCCTGTCCCTACAGGCCCTTGTCCAAAGCCCCTCTCCAGGTTTCCTGTAGCCCCTTTAGGCACTGGAGCTGCTCTTAGGTCTCCCCTTCAGGAGCCTTCTCTTCTCCAGGCTGCCCCAGCCCAGCTCTCTCAGCCTGGCTCCAGAGCAGAGCTGCTCCAGCCCTCGCAGCAGCTCCCTGCTCTTTGAAGAGCAATCGTTTGTCAATCCAAATTCCACATTGCTGCCTGCAGACCCCCCCTCTGAGGTGGAGGCTGGGACCTGCCCCAATTTCTCCATCACCAGGAAGAGACTTAGGAAGCAGCTGTAAGATCTGGGCTGCTGCTGTCATGAGGCACAGAGAAACCTGCCATGACTTGGCGTGCTGGGGACGCTGAGCTGACGTGTGTTGATCTGTAGTAGCAAAGAGATGCTAAAAATGGCTGGTGGGTGAGGGAGAAGCCTGTTTTAGGGTAAAATTGCTCCTTATTTCCTTTCTAAAATGTCAGGTTTGAGTAATAGGGATGTTAAACAAGCTCTGGGATTGCTCAGCCAGCCTTGCACGTGCTTCCCTTGTGAGGGATCGTCTCAATGTTGCTGGAACTGAAGTTGGTTGGGTTTCCTCTCCTATTCCCTAGGGAAAATCTCCCCATGGACAGGGCGTTTCTACTCCCTCCTGGATCCTTCCTATGCAAAGAACAACATCCCCATCATCGCCTCAGTCTCCGAGCACCAGCCCACCACTTGGTCCTCCTATTACTTTGACCTGCAGCTCCTCGTGTTCATGTTCCCAGGTGAGCCCAGTGCGGATGCCCTCAGACCCTGATGCATTAAAGAATGTGCCTCCCCAGCTGTTTCTTACTGCAGGCAGCAGATCCCTGAGGTGGGCCTCACCCATTTCTCTCTCCACAGTTGGTCTCTATTACTGCTTCAGTAACCTCTCGGATGCCCGCATTTTCATCATCATGTATGGTGTGACCAGCATGTACTTCTCTGCTGTGATGGTGAGGGGCTGCTGCCTGCTGGGCGCAAGCGTGATGACGAAACGGTCCTCATGAAGCTGATTTAATGTTCTCTTTTCTCAAGTTGATCATGGTTCTTCCACCCTGAGCCGACTGAAATGTTTGTGGGGCTTTGCTCCCTTCCTTAAAACTGCTTTGTTGACCTCCCTGTGCAGTGAGGGAGTGTGATGTAGCAAAGATCAAAGGGTTTGGAGTTACTTGCTTCTGAGTGGGGGTCTCTTCCTGGTCTCCCATAGCTGAGTTGCAACCCCAAACAAATTTTCCAGGTATCCGAGCAGGCACTGCCAGCAAATAGCTGCTGATGAGCCTGTTTCCACTCTTGCTTTAGCACCCTAGGCCCTAAATATGGGTTGAATTCTGCTGTGGAGGCATCTACTAATCCTTTGTTCCACCTAAGCCTGCCCAAGGGTGCTCAGTTGAGATCAATTCTGCATGTTGGCCAATTTTGAGGTCTTCAGAGAACATCCCTTGGGGGCTAACTAAATCAGCTACAGGTTTATCTCGAGGCTGAGGTTTCTGGTGTTTCGTTTCCCTTCTCTCAGATTTCTGCCTGGATTTCTTCTCCAGCAACCACTGATGGTTCTGCTGTCACCCATAGGTGCGTCTCATGCTGGTGCTGGCCCCGGTGATGTGCATCCTGTCTGGCATCGGGGTTTCTCAGGTGCTGTCCACCTACATGAAGAACCTGGATATCAGCCGGCCAGACAAGAAGAGCAAAAAGCAGCAAGACTCCACCTACCCTATCAAAAATGAAGTGAGTTGGGCTGGCGTGGGACAGGAGGAGGAGACACCTCATCCTGGTTGAGGACAAGTGCAGGTGGTGGCCTCTTTCATCCGGCGTTGATCCCCGTTTGTTCCCCCAGGTCGCCAGTGGCATGATCCTGGTCATGGCTTTCTTCCTGATCACCTACACCTTCCACTCCACCTGGGTGACCAGCGAGGCGTACTCGTCCCCCTCCATTGTGCTCTCTGCCCGTGGTGGCGATGGCAGTAGGATCATCTTTGATGACTTCAGAGAAGCTTATTACTGGCTGCGTCACAACACACCGGAGGTAAACGGGGGTGATTTGGGTGGTGGGGACCCAATGTTGTCCCCTGAGGTGCCAACAGCATGGCTGGTGTTTGCGTGTAGGATGCAAAGGTGATGTCCTGGTGGGATTATGGGTACCAGATAACCGCCATGGCCAACAGGACCATCTTGGTGGACAACAACACCTGGAACAACACGCACATCTCCCGTGTTGGTCAGGTAGGTTCTTCCCTCACCCACTGCACTGTCCTGCCTTTCTGGGGCACCTCGAGGCATCACTGACACTGCGTCTGCTCCAGGCCATGGCATCAACGGAGGAGAAAGCCTACGAAATCATGAGGGAGTTGGATGTTAGCTACGTGCTGGTTATCTTCGGAGGCCTCACCGGGTACTCATCTGATGGTAAGATCTCACTCTGAGCTGGGTCAAACCCCTCCAGGGGCCGTTTGTGGCTCAGGCTTCTCCAAAACAGCTCTGAGGAGTGAAGTCCCACCTGCAGCTGAGGCTGCAAAGTGGGAACGGTACCAAAACACTCCTCTTTGGAAGCTGCATGTGCCTTTATTGCACTCCACCACTCAACCTCTTGTTCTTGACCTCCCAACTCAACTCAGCCTCTTTGCTTTGGGCCTCCCAACTTGGCTCCTTGCTCTGGGCCTCCCAACTCAATTCAACCCCATACTCAGCCCCCAGACTCAACTCAAGCTCCTCATTCTTTCACCTCAACTCCTTGTTCTTTCACCACCCAACTCAACCCCTCGCTCCCCCAACTCAACTCCTTGTTCTTTCACTCTAACTCAACTCAATCCCTTACTCTTGACCCCCCAACTCAACCCCTTGTTCTTTCACCCCCCCTAACTCAACTCCTCCCCTTGCTTTTGGCCTCTCAGCTCAAATCCTCATTCTTTCACCTCAACTCATTTCATTCCTCAACTCAACTCCTTGTTCTCTCCTCAACTCTGCTCTCCCCCTTTCAGACATCAACAAGTTCCTGTGGATGGTGCGGATCGGGGGCAGCACGGACACGGGGCGCCACATCAAGGAGCACGACTACTACACCCCTACAGGGGAGTTCCGGGTCGACCGCGAGGGCTCCCCGGTGCTCCTCAACTGCCTCATGTACAAGATGTGCTACTACCGTTTCGGCCAGGTCTACACCGAGGCCAGTAAGTCCCCAAACCCACCCCTGGAGGGGGTGACACCACTTTAGGGACACCCCACTGTGCCCCCAACGTCTCTGGGGTGTGATGTGCAGCACTGCCTGTACTTTGCCCTCTCCTAGAGCGACCACCGGGCTACGACCGGGTGAGGAATGCCGAAATCGGCAACAAGGACTTTGAGCTGGATGTGCTGGAGGAGGCGTACACCACAGAGCACTGGCTCGTCCGAATATACAAGGTACAGCCCCAAAACAACCCCAGACCCCCCAGATTTGAGTAAAACCATTAAATTTCACCCAACTGAGCCTTGTTTTTTACCTCCCAGGTGAAAGATCTGGATAACCGTGGCTTGTCGAGGACGTAGAGGTGCTGCCAACCACCTCACACCGCACTGACCCAGCCTTTGCCTGTGAAGCAGAAACGTTTTGGGCAGGATTTGGTTGTTTTGGGGGTTTTCTTTCGGGGGAGTTGGTTGTTTTCTTTTTGTTTTATACAGTTTGTAAGCACAGGCAGCAGTGGGGCATACCTGCCTGGTTTTGCCTGCCAGGGAGTGATTTTTATACACGGAGCAGTCGCCAAATCGGCAATAACGGCTTTAATGGGGAATTATAAATAATAAAAGTTTAAAAAAAGGCGCTCGTGGTGGTTGGGGATGGATTTTGGGGGTATTTTGCCGCTTTTACTCAGTACGGGTGGAAAGCCGGGCGGCAGCGGGGCTGCCCCATGGGGCGGGCGGGCGCAGGGACCCGAGGCGGCAGGGGCGGGGCTTGGGCGCTGCGCGCGCAGGGCGGGGCGGGGCGCGGTTGGCGCTGGCGGGAAACGGGAACGGAGCGAGCAGGAACGTCCGGGAATGGCGGTGCCGTTCGTGGAGGACTGGGACCTGGTGCAGACGCTGGGAGAAGGCGCCTACGGGGAGTGAGTGCGGGGCGCCGGGAAGGGGAGCGGGGTTTGGTCGGGGTTGTTGCCAGCGCTTGCACGCCCCTTGTACGCCCCTTGCACGCCCAGTGTCCCCGCACAAACGCATACGCTGCGTGTGCCTCTTGCGTGCCCGCTGCTCGGCTGGTGCACGGCCACTGCATGTCCTCTGCTTCCCGCTGTGTGCCTGCTGCTTGGCGACTGCTTGGCCATTGCGCGCCCCTTATGTGGCCACTGCTTGGCTGTTGCATGCCCCTTGTGCGGCCACTGCTTGCCCATTGCGTGCCCCTTGTGTGCCTGCTGCATGGCTACTGCTTGCCCACTGCTTGGCGAGCATATGTGCACTGCTTGGCCACTGCTTGGCTGTTGCATGCCTTGTGTTTACCTACTGCTTGGCCATCACATGCCTACTGTTTGCACACTGTATGGCCATTACATGCCCTGTGCATGCCTGCTGTTTGCGCCTGCTTTTTGGCTGTTGCATGCCCTTTGTGTGCCCACTGCTTGCCTCTGATGAGGCCGCAGCTTGCCCATTGCATGCCCCTTATGTGCCTGCTGCTTGGCCACTCTGTGCCCTGTCTATGCCCACTGCTTGGCAGTTGCATGCCCCTTGTGTGCCCACCACTTGCCCATTACATGACCTTATGTGCCTACTGCTCGCCCATTATCTGCCCATGGGCTGCCTGCGCCTGCATCCCCTAGCCGTCCCTGCCTTCAGCCCATCTCTGTGGCAGCACCTCAGGCCCCTCCTGTCCCCAGGGTGCAGCTCGCTGTCAACCGCCGCACTGAGGAGGCCGTGGCTGTCAAGATTGTGGACATGAAGCGAGCGGCCGACTGCCCTGAGAACATCAAGAAGGAAATCTGCATCAACAAGATGCTCAACCACGAGAACGTCGTCAAGTTCTACGGGCACCGGCGGGAAGGTGCCACTCAGTACCTCTTCCTGGAGTACTGCAGCGGCGGGGAGCTCTTTGACCGCATCGGTACGCTGCTTACAGGCACCTCTTAGAATCTAGAATGGTTTGTGTTGGAAGGGATCTTAAAGCTCATCCAGTTCCAACCCCTGCCACGGGCAGGGACACCTTCCACTAGAGCAGGTTGCTCCAAGCCCCTGTGTCCAACCTGGCCTTGAACACTGCCAGGGATGGGGCAGCCACAGCTTCTCTGGGCACCCTGTGCCAGCGCCTCAGCACCCTCACAGGGAAGAGCTTCTGCCTCAGAGCTCATCTCAGTCTCCCCTCTGGCAGGTTAAAGCCATTCCCCTTTGTAGGGGGATGTAGGGACATGTCCTGTCCCTACATCCCTTGTTCAAAGCCCCTCTCCAGGTTTCTTGTAGCCCCTTTAGGCACTGGAGCTGCTCTAAGGTCTCCCCTTCAGGAGCCTTCTCTTCTCCGGGCTGAACATCCACAATTTTCTTTGCCTGTCTTCTCATTAGAAACTAATCTCTAAATTGTTGAGGATCTCTTCCCATTCTTTTCCCCCTTACACAGAGCCGGATATTGGGATGCCAGAGCCGGAGGCGCAGCGGTTCTTCCAGCAGCTGATTGCCGGTGTGGTGAGTGTGGTGGCAGTGCTGGTGACACCAGTGGTGGTCCCTGCATGGTGCTGACCCTTCTCTGCCATCTCCAGGTCTATCTACACAGCATTGGCATCACCCACCGTGACCTGAAGCCGGAGAACCTGCTGCTGGATGAGCGAGGTGAAGGGGGAGGGCACGTTCTCTGTCCATTCATTTTGAGTTTTAATTTGAATTGATTTGTAAATTGCAATTTGGCCTCTGTGTGCCCACTGCTTGGCCATCACATGCCCACCATGTGGCCACTGCAGGGCCATTGTATGTGCTGTGTTTGCCCACTGCTTACCCTTGGTATGCCCCTTGTGTGCCTGCTGCATGGCCACTGCTTCCCCACTACTTGCCTGTTGCATGCCCCTTATGTGGCCGCTGTTTGGCCATTGCTTGACCATCATATGTGCCCTGCTGGCCTGCTGCTTGTTCATTGCGTGCCCCTTATGTGCCTTCTGCCTGGCCACTCTGCACTATATATGCCCACTGCTTCCCTGCTGTGCTCCTGCTGCTTGGCCATTGCTTGCCTCTTCTGTGGCCACCACTTGCCCTCTGCTTGCCCATTGCATGCCCACTTTGCCTGACTTTAAATTCCGTCTCTTCCCCACTTTCAGATAACCTGAAGATCTCAGATTTCGGCCTGGCCACAGTCTTCAGGCACAACGGCCGGGAGCGGCTGCTCAACAAGATGTGTGGGACGCTGCCCTACGTGGCCCCCGAGCTGCTGCGGCGCCCCGAGTTCCGCGCGGAGCCTGTCGACGTCTGGGCCTGCGGCGTGGTGCTGACGGCCATGCTGGCCGGAGGTGGGGCTGCCCCCCGCGTGTGGGACACGCATGGCGTGCTCAAGGGACACAGGGGAAATGCATAGAGGGAGATGTGTGGAGTGCATGGGATGGGAATAGGGCTGACCTGTCGAGGGAGGGGATGCTCCCCCTCTGCTGCGCTCTGGGGAGCCCCCCCCTGCAGTCCTGATCCAGCTCTGGGGCAACAGCACAAGAGGGACGTGGAGCTGCTGGAGCGAGGCCAGAGGAGGCCCCGGAGCTGCTGCAAGGGCTGGAGCAGCTCTGCTCTGGAGCCAGGCTGAGAGAGCTGGGCTGGGGCAGCCTGGAGAAGAGAAGGCTCCTGAAGGGGAGACCTTAGAGCAGCCCCAGTGCCTAAAGGGGCTCCAGGAAACCTGGAGAGGGGCTTTGGGCAACGGCCTGTAGGGACAGGCCAAGGGGAATGGCTTTAACCTGCCAGAGGGGAGATTGAGATGAGCTCTGAGGCAGAAGCTCTTTCCTGTGAGGGTGCTGAGGCGCTGGCACAGGGTGCCCAGAGAAGCTGTGGCTGCCCCATCCCTGGCAGTGTTCAAGGCCAGGTTGGACACAGGGGCTTGGAGCAACCTGCTCTAGTGGAAGGTGTCCCTATCTGTGGCAGGGGGTTGGAACTGGAGGAGCTTTAAGGTCCCTTCCAACACAAACCATTCCATGATTCTCCATGTGAGATGCAGAAGGGGGATGTATAGAATGCACAGGGGAGGGATACGTGAAACATAGAGGGGGATGTATGGGATGCAGAAGGAAGACGTGAAACACATGGAGGGGATGTATGGTGTGTGTCACACATACGAAGTATCTAAGGGAATGTTTGGGAGGGATAGGGGGGTGTATGAGGTACTAGGGGAGGTATGGTCTGTACAGGGGGGCAACACAGGGGATGCAGTGCAGATATGCCTGGTATGAGAGATGACCATGGTGTCATAGGTAGCGCTGCTGGGTGCTTGTGCACACTGCAGGGCTTTGCAAATTGCCTGTCTTAAAACCTCACAGAACTGGTGTTCATTCCCCCTCCTCTTGCAAAACCTCCCCATGTGCTGCCTCCTTGGCTGCGTTCTCCCCTTCTCCTGGTGCAGTAACAGCAGGTTTCCCCTCCGGCAGAGCTGCCCTGGGACCAGCCCAGCGACAGCTGCCAGGAGTACAGTGACTGGAAGGAGAGGAAAACCTACCTCCCGCCTTGGAAGAAGATTGATTCCGCACCCTTAGGTAAGCACTCAGCACCCCGAGCAGCGCCCCATGCCATGCTGGGATCACCATTGCCACCCTTCTCCATCTCTCCCAGCTTTGCTGCACAAGATCCTGACGGAGAGCCCTGCGGCGAGGATCACCATTCCCGATATCAAGAAGGACCGGTGGTACAGCAAACCCCTCAAGAAGGGTAAGGGGACACGGGGGAATGCGCTCGTCACTTCTGATTTAGGGAATTATTGGGGTATCTTGTCCATTTGCAGGTGTCAAGCGGGCTCGTGTGTCCTCAGGCGGGGTCACTGACTCTCCCGGTGGCTTCTCCAAGCACGTCCGATCCGATATGGACTTCTCACCGGTGAAGAGCCCGCTCGGGTGAGCCCCTGATTCCCTTCGTGTCCCTCTCCATGCCCTGAGCTGATGTAAGTGCCTTGTCAGTGTTGTGCCATGCAGTTCTTTGCACCTTCCAGGGCTTTCCCTGTGTTTTCCCCATGAGGTGGGTTGATGGAAACCACGCACAAGCCTCTGTTTACCCTGCTTGTGCAATGCACCATCGTCCAGAATCATAGACTGGTTTGGGTTGGAAGGGACCTTAAAGCTCATCCAGTTCCAACCCCCTGCCACGGGCAGGGACACCTTCCACTAGAGCAGGTTGCTCCAAGCCCCTGTGTCCAACCTGGCCTTGAACACTGCCAGGGATAGGGCAGCCACAGCTTCTCTGGGCACCCTGTGCCAGCGCCTCAGCACCCTCACAGGGAAGAGCTTCTTCCTTATATCCGACCTAAATCTCTGTTTCAGTTTGATCCCATTCCCCCTTGTCCTATTGCTACAGTCCCTGATGAAGAGCCCCTCTCCGGTATCCTGCTACAAATCCCATGCTGGAATATCCCTGCATTCCCCATCCTTGCAGCCTCTCCTTTGCACTCGCACCTCTATAACACCCCATCTCCCCTTGCATTGCAGTGAGGAGAAGGTGAGCTACTCCACGTCGCAGCCAGAGCCAGGCACTGGTGGGATGCTCTGGGATTGTGGAGCAGCCGCCATTGACAAACTGGTGCAGGGCATCAGCTTCTCCCAGCCTGCCTGCCCCGAGCACATGCTGGTCAACAGCCAGCTCCTCGGCACTCCGGGCTCCTCGCAGGTATGGGGGTCAACTCAGCAGGGTCTACTCTGTTGGGGTGCAGCTCTGCAGTACTTAGGGTGTAACTTTGCAGTATATATAATACTAAGGAGCAGCTATGCACTATTGATTATCTCTGGATGTGGTTTTGCAGCATTTAGGGAGCAACTTTGCAGTATTTTTAGCAGCAGGATGCAGCTTTGCAGCCTTTATGATACCAAGATGCAGCTTTGCAAGGTTTTATCATCTCAAGATGAAACTTTGCAATGTTTTGGGTATTTTTAGCAGCAGGATGCAGCTTTTCAGTGTTTAGGGTGCTGCTTTGCAGCTTTCACAATATCAGAATGCAGCTACAGTCTTTGGGATGCAACTTTTCATCCCACTTACAACCTCAGGGTCCAAATTCAAAGTATTTATTACGTTTGGGATGTAACTTCGCATTATATATATGAGATTCAGAGGCAACTGTGAAATACTTATGCCATAGGGAGCAGTTTTGCAGTACTGGGATGCAGCTTCACAGCGTTTATAACGTTTGGGGTGCAGGTTTGCATCCTGGGCGTTGCAGCTCGCAGCCTTTGCCATCAGGGGGTGCAGCTTTCCAGGCTTTACCCTCGGGATTGCTGCAGCCTGATGGGATTTCTGACCTTTCCCATGGGTTTGGGGCCGGCAGAGCCCGTGGCAGCGCCTGGTGAAGCGGATGACACGCTTCTTCACCAAGCTGGACGCTGACGGCTCGTACCGTGCCCTGAAGGAGGTGTGTGAGAAGATGGGGTACGGCTGGAAGAAGAGTTGCACCAACCAGGTGGGTGCTGGGGGGAGAGATCCTGGGGTGGGACCCCTCTGCTGTTGTATCTGCAAGTAATCCAGGGGCTCCTCCACTCCGTGCTGCTGTTTTCAGGTCACCATCTCGACCACGGACAGGAGGAACAACAAACTCATCTTCAAGGTGAACCTGGTGGAGATGGAGAGCAAGATTTTGGTGGATTTTCGCCTCTCCAAGGTGGGCACATGGTGATGCACAGTAGGTGTAAGGTGGTGCAGGGACTTCAAATGTGATGCAGGACCATTCGAGGTGATGCAAGACCAAGCTAGGTGGGTGCAGACCATGAAAAGTGGGTGCTAAGTGATGCAAGATCATGCTAGGCAGGTGCAGGACCATGCAAGGTGGGTATGAGACCATGCTAGGTAGGTGCACGGTGATGCAGGACCATGCTAGGTGGGTGTAAGACTAGGCAAGGTGGGTGCAAGGTGATGCAGGACCATGTTAGGTGGGTGTAAGACTAGGCAAGGTGGGTGCAAGGTGATGCAGGACCATGTTAGGTGGGTGTAAGACTAGGCAAGGTGGGTGCAAGGTGATGCAGGACCATGTTAGGTGGGTGTAAGACTAGGCAAGGTGGGTGCAAGGTGATGCAGGACCATGTTAGGTGGGTGTAAGACTAGGCAAGGTGGGTGCAAGGTGATGCAGGACCATGTTAGGTGGGTGCAAGGTAACACAAACTCTCCCCCCACAGGGCGATGGCCTGGAGTTCAAGAGGCACTTTCTGAAGATCAAGGGCAAGCTCAGCGACATCATCAGCACCCAGAAAGTCTGGCTGCCTGCAACGTGAGCCCCAGCACCCCCCCGCCTCCTCCTCCTCTTCCTCCTCCTTCTTTTTCTCTTCCTCCTGTGGGGAGCATCCAACCGACCGCGCGCTTCGGGTTTTAAAGGTTCAATAAAGCACTCGGGGAGACATGAAGTGGTGCCTCCTGCAAGGGGGGAGGCTGCAATGGGTCAGAGGGTCCCATCCTGCCACGGCCACGAGGGTGCTGGGATGGACTGATGGGTTCACTGTGTAAGGCGGGGGGGCAGTGCCGAAGAGGCGGGGTCAGACCTGATTGAAGCCAGCGGCGCCTCCCGAGGCTGGTGCGTGCAGGGAAGGTCGGACCTGACTGAAACCACTGCGTTGATTCCACCACGGCCGGCCCCGTCCTATAGGAAGCGTCCTACAGAATCCTGCCCAAATTGCTCCCAAACCCACCCGAAGTGCCCCAAACATGCCCACATTACCCACATCCAGCTCAAGTTGCCCCAAAGCCCAACTGAAATGCCCCCAAACCAGCCCAAATTACACAAAACTCAGCCAAAACCAAGCTTGAATTGCCCCCAAACAGCAAAACCCAACCCAAACTGCCCTCAAATGGCCTTAAAACCAGACAGAAATGTCCCAAGCCCACCCCAAGCGCCCTCACACCTGCCCGCATTGCCCCAAAAAAGGCCCAGAAAGCTCCAAAGCAGCTAGAAGTGTCCCAAAATAGCCCAAACCAGCCTTAAATGCTCCAAACTGCCCTCAAAACCCACCGAAATTGCCACAAATCAGCTCAAATGACCCCCACAGTGGCTTTAGCCATCCTAAACCAGCCCCCAAATCAACCATCCAACCAAATAACCATCCAAAACCCCCAAATGCTCCACATGTCCCACAGCAGCTCAAAATACACCCAAAATGCCCGCAAATGGCTGGAATTACCCCAAGTTATGCACAAACAGCCCAAATCGCCCCCAAACCAGCTCAAAACCATCCAGCAATGTCCCCAAACCACCTTCAAATGCCCCAAATTACACTCAACGCACCTCATCCCGAAGTGCAAACTTCCAGCCCCTGCTCCTAAGCCTAAGGTCACCAGGACAGAAAGCTGCTGCTTGGCGATGATTTCGCAGACGAGCAGGTGAGTGTGTGTGGGGGGTCCTTTGAAGAAAGGTGAGTAACAGCTTGATTTGGGTCTGATTCCCCAAAAAGACCTTTCCATGTCCGGCTGTGCTTGTGGAGCAGGAGCCGCGGTGGTGGCCCAAAAATAATCCAAAACCCCTGATTCTGGGTCTGCAAGGGTTGGGGCGGGTTCGGGGGGGGGACACCCAGAAATCTCGGTAGAGCGCGGGTGGGGGGCGGCGGTGTGGCGCCGCATGCCGCTCGCTGCTGCCACCCTGTGTCCGGAATTCGGTACTGCAGGTGTTGGTGATGGTGGACGCCATCCTGCGTCCTGATGAGGGAATGGGTCTTGGATTTTGGTGTCTGAGAAGTTGAATTATGACAAAGGGTCTCTGGGTTCAGGCAGGTCTCGGTCAGACACAACAGTGAAGCAGCTATTTATTCCACGTTTGTGCAAAAACGAGTGTCCTGGCAAGCAGGCACACACAGCAAAGGCAGAGCTTTGATTTAGGTTTCCCATCCTGTCTGCAAGTTGGGTAGTGTAGGTGGCAGCTTGGGTAGCATAGGTGACACTTAGGGTAGTGTAGGTGGCACTTGAGGTAGTGTAGGCGTTAGGTTAGGTAGCATAGGTGGTACTTTGGGTATACTCATGAGGCTGATTCAGGGTTAGCACAGCTTTATTAGACTGGTTACGTCAGAGGTGCTTGGAAGTGGGACAACTCGTGCTCAACACTAAGGGCATGCTGACATAGGAGATGGCATAGTCCAGACGTGTGGACTGCCAGGTGCTTGGTGATATTTTGGGGTCACGGTGTGAGGGGGGTTCTTAGGCAGCAAGTGAGGAGGAAGAGGACAAAGAAGATGCAAGAGGCAGCCAATGAGGTCTGTGCGTGGAAAGGTGGTTTGTTGCATCTCATGGGATGAAGGCTGTTATTTGGGAAGGATTTGGGTAGGTGGGTGCATGTGGGTGCCAGTTGGGAAGAGCCAGGGAAGCAAAGGCCTGGAGGAGAGAGCAGGCACAGGTCTGCCCATGCTCCACATGCCTGTCGAGAGGCAGGAGGAGATAATGAGGGATAGATTCAAGGATGGAGCACGGCAATGGTGTAGGGCTAGGCATGCCACCAGGCCAAAGAGTGTGGTGAGGAAGCTTGGTAGATAGATGCAGAGAGAGTAGAGGGTTTTTTCCCCAGGCAGCTTGGCCCATGTGGACAGAAATGGATGGACAGCCAGAGAAGGAGGTACCAGATCCAGAACATCAGGAAGTACAAGGAGATCCAGGGAAGACCAAGGGAGACAAAAGGTGACATCCTAGCAGGAGTCACTATGCATCCCCTGGCTGAGATGTAGGCACTGGTGAGTTGTTGTATAGGGAGTTAGGAGGACTATCTGGATAGGTAGGGCTTTTCCTTCTAGGACATTGCAGGTATCACCTGTGAGCAGCTCTCAGTCTGCAGCAGAGAACCACATCTTTGTGGAGGAGACAACGATGGAGGAGATAATGGAGGAGACCACACAACCATCAGGACCGGAGGAAGCAGATCGCCCTGGTGGTGGGTAGGAAAGGTGGCCAACAGAAGATGCATGAAGAGATGGTGGTGGCAGTGGGTGCTCTTCTTTCTTTGCAAACAACAGGTCGGGCACCCTGGGATGGTCAGCAATGACAGCTGTGATGCCAGAAGGGACACGACATTTGTGATGGACTCCGGGCAGGTATAAGAATCCCCTCCCTTGCCCTGCCCCCTCCCCTCTGGAGGGGGTTGGGGTTGGGGGAGGGCTTAGGGGAGGGAAGGGGTTAGCTAACTCCTTCCCTCCCCTAAGTCCCTCCCTAACCCCCCTAAGCCCTCTGGGGAGGGAGTGGAGGAGGGGGGTGAGAGGAGTGGGGAGGGAGGAGGGGAGTGCTAACCCATTTCTACCTATAAGATGTCCTCTCTGGAGTGAAGAGTGCAGGGGGCACCCCCCCCCACCCTATACCCCTGCCCACCTCCCACCCCCCCTCCGCCCCCCTATTCCCACCCTTCTCTCACCCCTAAACCCGTCCTCCTACCCCAACTCATCCTACCCCTATCTCCCCTGCCTCTATTCACAACCCACTACTCTGATGTAACCAGTCTAATAAAGCTGTGCTAATCCTAAATCAGCCGCATGAGCATACCCTAAATGCCACCTATGCTACTCAACCTGCAACCTACACTACCTAAAGTGCCACTTAGGATACCCAACGTAACAACTATAGTATGCAAAGTGCCACCTATCATACCCACCCTAACACCTATGGTTCCCAAAGTAACACCAAGACTACCCAACCTAACACCTATGATATCCAACCTAACGCCACCTCAAGTGCCACCTGCACTACCTAAAGTGCCACCCACTCTACCAGTCCCGACTCCTACAATACCTGAAGTGCCTCCTACACTACCCACCTTGACACCCACAATACCCAGCGTACCACCTATGGTATCCAACTTAACACCTGTGGTACACAAAGTGCTACCTACGCTACCCAACCTAACACCTATGCTACCTCAAGTGCCACCTACAGTTTCCAGCATAACACCTGTAATACCCAAAGTGTCACTGACAGTACCCAGCCTATCACCTATGATACCCAAATATCACTGACACTACCCAACCTAATACCTACGATTTCCAATCTAACGCCACCTCAAGTGCCACCTACCCAGCCTGACACCTACAATACCCAATGTACCACCTACAGTATCCAACCTAACACCTATAGTATCCAAAGTGACACTGACACTACCCAACACCTTTGTTATACAACCTAACAGCTATGCTTCCCAACCTGATACCTACGCTAGCCAAATTGCCACCTACACTACCTCAAGTGCCATCTACACTACCCAGCCTAACACCTACAATACCCAACTTGACACCTACACCACTCGACACCTACAATTCCCAACCTGCCACTGCCTGCACCCCTTAACAACTGCCTGTATGCCTGCCAATAGGACAACCTGCAAGTACCCTACACTGTGTCCCAAAGTGTGACCTTACTTGCTGGGGCCCGCTCCTTGGGCCTGCGTTCCAACGATGTCCTGTCTGTCTCTTCACCATCCGCTGCTCATCCCTAAACAAACATCCACCGTGACCACCACCGACCACCATCAAGCAGTGCCCTCCTGCATGGGGCAATGCAGATCTCCTCATCATCCTCTGATGTATCCTGTCCACTCAGAGCTCGTGCCATTCGGCACCTCGATGGGCTGGCATTGCTAAATAAAACCCATTCCCTTCCATCACTGGCCACTCAACCTCCTCCTCTTCATCCTCCTCCTCACAACACCTTGCTGCAAAAAAACCAGGGCATCTACCATGCAGGATGATGCTGGCATTGGTGTTGCCCAGCTTGTTCGTGGCCACACACGTGTAGTTGCCATAGTCCTCCTCTGAGATGTTGAAGAAGGTCAGTGTGGACAGGCAGCCCTTGCTCTCGATCCGCACACCCTCCAGCCCATTGGCTAACCTGCAGGGTTCAAAGACACATGATGGTGCTTAGAGTGCAACATGCTGTGCTCCCTGCCCTTCCCACCAGCCAAAAGACCCACACATTCCCCCTCCAGACTCCCCACATCCCACCAAGACAAGCCCTGACACACTCTCCATCTCTCCACATAACCTTTGTGGCCCACATCAACCCTACCAGCCACTGCCATTGCCTCTGAGAGAAACAACCCACTTAGACCCAGCACAACGTGTTAACCAACTCTTCCTCCACACAAGGCCCTTGACCGCCTTGTCTCTCACCCAGTGTCCTCACTGAACCATTGAAACTCCGCCAGGGGAATGGGAAGGAGAATCATAGAAGTGTAATACCCAGAGGTTGAGATAAGAACCGTGTAATAACTACCGTGTAATCATACAATCATAGGATCAACCTATGGCTCCGTGCCTTGCCACCACCCCAACCAGAGCTGCTCCAGTTTGGGGGGACTGTAATGGGTTCACACACAGGGTATGGTGAGTGAGGGGTAATTTGGGGCTCACTTAATGCAAATGGGCTGATTTGGGGTTGCATGGACCTGGTAGATCAGGCAGTACCACCGCTCTCTCATGTACTCTCTTGAACATGGTGTTATTTCTACATCCAGCCTATGGTGCTGCGATTAATTCCATCTAATTGGTTCATCTTTGCCTGTTTTACTGCCATTATACAAGCCCAGATGCTACGTTATTCCCTCTCATCCCAATTCTGCCATCCACAAATGAAAACAATGCCAAGAAACCAGCTGCCCAGCCACAAAATCCTTTCACTTTATTCAACTTCTTATTATTTTTCACCCCATGTGCTCACAATTCTATAGATTTCCATTTTGCTGGTTAATAGGCAGAGAGAAAGGAGGGGGAATAAGTCTGGAGTTTCTGCTTCCATACGCTTTTCTCCCCTGTTTTTAGCACTGCACAGATGTGTCACACATCAGAGCCTCTTGACAAAAGCAGCCTTTTTCTGCTGGGGAAAAGCTGCTGGGAAGGAAATTTTCCTCCGAGCTCCAATCCCAGATTTCTTCAGGTTTCCCATGGCTCTCCCTGCGCTAGAGCACAAGAGAGAGCGTGTCCTCTGGGCTATCCCAGCACACCGGTCTGCCTCGAGCGGTCACCCAGCCTTGCACATCTACAAAAATGGCACCATTGTGGAGCACACCCTGTGCAGGTGATGCCCAGCACCAGCTTTCTGTTCTGGCTCCTTGGCTGTGGGAGCAGGGGCTGGACATTGGCACTCCGTGTGGTGTGCTTCATGATACTCGAGAGCACTCAACACAAGGGCAGTATACAACTGTGTGGCTGTATACAGACTCGGTGGCCATTGTGGTTTAAGCTAAGGTGAACTGCATTGTTGATGGCACTGTTCAGAGGTGTCCAGGTGTAAGGGCTAACAAGCAGCAGCTTTCTGTACTGGCACCTTGGATTAGGAACATGGGTTGGATGTTTACGTTCTGTGAGCTCTGCTCCAGGACACCCAACCGTGTTTTACAGAGGAGTAGCACAGAGATAGAGCTTTAGATGGCAAAGCATGGACGGATTGCCATGTTGGTGGAACTGTTCATGAGATCCCCATGGGTAGGTGATGGGCAACAAAAACCAGGCATGCTTCTACATTCACCAAGCTACTGACATCTAAAAAATGACTCCTGGTTCCACCTTCTTGTCACTGCTCTACTTTGGTTCTCGTAGCAGTAAATATTTCACCTAATAATCCAATACAGAACACAAGTGGTAAAAAGCAACCTCAAAACTCTGTCTTCAGTAAAGAAAACATTCAGTGCCCAATAATAAAAATAACAGAACGTACCAATAAGCAACCTTAGGAAACCTAAACACCTCCTATAAATATAATACCTTAGAAAAGAAAACCTTACAGAGATACTTATTAATACATACACTGGTAAACTTTGACATGTCCTGAAGCTCTTCACTCAGCTGATTCCATTTCAGTAAACATGAAAAAACAACAGCACAAAATACCACAAGACTCAAAAGCTACAGAAGACAAAACAAACACCAGAGAACTGACCCTAATGAAGCCCAAGATCTGAATGAGCTCCCTTAGAGAAACGCTGTGCGTTATACACCCCAGGCAACACCCACAACCCCTCCCTCAACGCCCTGGGGCAGGGGTGGTGCAAACCACCACCTGGGTAAAAGAGGCAGGATAATCAATGTTTTCTTTTTGGTCTGATGTCTGTAGCACACAAAGGGTCCAAGAGAGAAAATGATTCTTCAATAATGCGAAACCAAGAGTACCTTCTCCAGGACTACATCTGTTCTCCAGGATGCCCGAGAGCAGGCACCAGGGAGGCAGTACGCAGATGGAGTTTTAGGTGGTAAAGCGAGCGCAGGAGCTCTGTGTGTGTAGGTGATGCCTGTGAGAGAAACACTGTTGCTTTTGCATACTGGGGAGGAGGCTTTGCAATATTAAGGTTTTGTAATATTAAGGCTTTGCAATATTAAGACTTAGCCCCAGCCCCAATATTGCAATGTTACTAAGGGAACGAAACAAACGGTTTGAAATACCATGACTTAAACAGACACACTCTGTGGTTAAAGACAACATCATCTTTGGGCAACAGACAGGCTCTGTGGTTTAAAAGAATGCTCTGTTTGTACAACCTATGAAACTAAGCCAGTACAAACTGATTCTGCAGTTAAACAGCAAATTGGAGTACCACGTCTGCCAGACAGTTATGAAATCAAACTGTAAAAGGAGATAAATAAAGAAATAAGAGGAAGCGGCATACGAAATCGAATAACGGGAGGTGTAACCAGAGGCGGGACAGTTAGCATGTAGATTATACACGTTGGATAGGCTGTAAACCTTGGGGCAACAAGGGAGGGAACTTGCAGACAGGATGGGCAATCTAAATCAAAGTTCTGCCTTTGCTGTATGTGCCTACTTGCCAGGACACTCATTTTTGAACAAACATTAAATAAATAGCTGCTTCACTGTTGTGTCTGACTGAGGCCTGCCTGAACCTAGAGACCGTTTCTCGCAATTCAACTTCTCAGACACCAAAATCCAAGACCCATTCCCTCAGCGTGATGCTCACCCAAGACTCCAACTTCTCACCTTCCTCCTTTTTCTGAGGCTCTGCTCTGGGAGGGGCAGTTTCTTGCCTGACTTGCTGGAGGCTGCTGCTTCTCTTCTCCCTGCTCTTCACAGGCACCTTCCGCACTGCTTTTCTGGTCTTGTTTCTTCCCCCTGCTCTTCTTTATCCGTCTCTGCTAGGCATTCTTCTTCTTCTTCCTAGTCATCACAGGCAAGCAAAGGGGAAAACAAAACAGTTGTGTATTTTTTTAATGTAGAAATCTCACACAAGTGTTTCACAGACAACACAATCCCCTGCAAAAAACCCTACGTATGAAAACCAGCACTCACAGCGACTGCAGCCATTAGCGAGGGCCTGTGCTGACCTACGACAGTAACTAAGAGTCACTTCAGTGCAGGACGTGACTCCGTGACAAAGCAAGGAGCCTACCAGACACCTGCACAGACAACACACAGCCAGGAGCCTGGCCACAGAGCACAAGGACAATCTAGAAAGGAGAGACTACCCTAGAAACAAGTCCTGGAGCATTTTCAATTCATTCTCAAATAACCTCCTGTGACACTACATTCATTTTTAGCAGCACGGAGTGACCAATAAGGTCATACATATTTTGTACTGTAGGGTGCTGTAGGCATAGGCTGCGTACTGGGCCATCTATAGCTATCCCATGCATTAAAAGCACTAGGATTTAAAGGGCATTTGTAGAGCTTTAATAAGATAAACTCTGTTTAATTTTTAGATAGCATAATTTTTAGATGGCATAAAATGACATGAACAAGCCTTAGATCAACTGCTCCTTCAGCTCGATGACCAGGGCAAATCAGCAGCAGAGCAAATAAATAAACACTCTGCCTGTTCTCAACAGGCTGAGACTTGAAATGAGTTAGCATAAACTAGAGAAGCCCTAAAGCCACCCAGTCTGGTAACTCGAAGTGTCTCCTGCTACAAGCACCTTGCAACACAGATCGAGATCTGGCTCAGCTACCTCAAAACGGTGTCTCTGCATCTACAATAGTAAGCATTTATGAAGAAACCTAATGACTTTATTATAGCCAGACACCTGTCCAAACCGAGGGAAACCAGAAGAGCAGCAGCAGCAACTGAAATCCTTCCTGACAGTCTCAACAGAAAAGCTGTGATTAGCTGGGGTCCCCCAGGGCACAAGGCATCAAGGTCTACTTGCAGAACAAAAGGAGGGCAATTAGCCCTGCTGCTGCTGCAGACCTTACTGATTTCATGGGGAAAGAATTTCAGTCTCCAAATCTTTCAGCATCTTAAAGCTACAGTACACAGTCTCATTTCCAAAATAACTTCAATTTTAGAACGGAAGTGAGAAACAGGGAATTCCTTAGCTAGTTTCTAAATGGGTATTTCCATCTTCGCCCCTTTCCCTATGAATGAAAATGCAGTGTGAATTAAGGACCCTCTGGGTAACTCCCCCCAGTTTCTATACCAAGCACGACGTGCTGTGGGATGTACGGAATACGCCTTTGGCTAGTTCAGGTCCGGTGTCCTGTGTCTGCTCCCTCCCGGGTTCCTGTGCCTCTCCTCACTGGCAGAGCACAAGGGACCGAAAAGTCCTTGTTCAGGGTAAGCGCGACTGAGCAACAACTAAAACATCAGCGCCTTACCAGCATTATTCTCAGAGTAAAGCCGAAACACAGCACTGCACCAGACCGTAGGAAGAGAATTAACTCTGCTACAGCTGAAACCAGGGCAAAGGGAGAGACAAGCACAGGGGCAGGGCGCAGGATGTCGGGGCAGGAGCCTCCGAGGCGCCTGAGATTAACCAAGGGAGATTAAGAGAGAATCCAGCGCACTGGACGCTCCTGACCCGGTTCCTCTCCGGCAGACCGCAACCCTGCCGCACCGGCCAATGTGAAGCTTCTCGCCCCGGGCGGCCAGGGGACAGGAGACGCGCGTCTGCGAGGAAGGAAGGAAGGACGGAAGGAAGGAAGGAAGGAAGGAAGGAAGGAAGGAAGGAAGGAAGGAAGGAGGGAGGGAGGGAAGGAAGGAGGGAGGGAGGGAGGGAGGGAAGGAAGGAGGGAGGGAGGGAGGGAGGGAAGGAAGGAGGGAGGGAGGGAGGGAGGGAGGGAAGGAAGGAGGGAAGGAGGGAGGGAGGGAGGGAGGGAAGGAAGAAGGGAGGGAGGGAGGGAGGGAAGGAAGGAAGGAAGGGAGGAAGGAAGGGAGGGAGGGAGGGAGGAAGGAAGGGAGGGAGGGAGGGAGGAAGGAAGGAAGGAAGGAGGGAGGGAGGGAAAGAAGGAAGGAAGGAAGGAAGGAGGGAAGGAGGGAAGGAGGGAAGGAAGGAAGGAGGGAAGGAGGGAAGGAGGGAAGGAGGGAAGGAAGGAGGGAAGGAAGGAGGGAAGGAAGGAGGGAAGGAAGGAGGGAGGGGCGGGCGGGCTGGATCGCCTCCCCAATGGCCCCGGACCCCCGGTGGGCTCGGATCTCACCTGCTGCCGCCGGTGCCGGGACCCGGGCCCTGCGCGCCGCCGCGCTGCTCCCGGGCGCTGCGCACGCGACACTCGCCGACAGCGCGCCGGAGGGACTGGAACCGGTGCGCGAACACCGGGCTGCGGCCACGAGCACCCCGCGCGCCCGCCGACACCTGAGCGTGGAGCGGCGGCGGCTCCTCACCGGGTGGCAGCGGCGGCCACGCGGCACCGGCCCGCAGGATCGCGCCGCCACTTCCGGCGAACAGGAGCGTGGGCAACGGGAACGCCGCGCCGCATGCCCGGAGCCCGGGCTGCAGTACCGAATGTCGGACACAGGATGGCAGCAGCGAGCGGCTCCAGGCGCCACACCGCGCCCCCACATCACCAACACCTGCAGTACCAAATACAGAACACAGGATGGCAGCAGAGAGCTGCATCTGTCGACACACCAAGCCCCCCCCCAGTTGCTGTACCGAGATTTCTGGGTATCTCCCCCCGCCCGCCCCCGGCCCCAACCCTTGCAGACTCAGAACCAAAAGTTTTGAAATGTTTTTGGGCCAAAACAGCTGATCCTGCTCCACAGGCACAGCCTGTCATGGAAAGGTCTTTTTGGGAAATCAGCCACAAAAGCTGTAACACAACTTTCCTTACGCCCAAACCAAGCTGTTAGAAACCCTAACGGTGCAACCGGCTTTCCCACCCAGAAGTCCAATGGAATGCAACCTCTATGCCGCCAACTCCAGGCCGTCCCGCAGCATGGCGAGTGGAGCATGAACATCTGGCCCAGGCTTCCACAGCCAAAAAGCCATGACTGAAAGCTGCTGCTGGGCCTCTTCTGCACATGGTGAGCTCCGCAACGGTTCCACCGGCATTGCTCTCGCTCCTCGCTTTCCCACCTAAAAGTCCAATTGCGTGCAAACTCTACAGCAAGCACTGCACACTGTACTGGAGCCCAGCGTGACAAGAACGCATGTACTGATACTGCTGCCATAGCTGAAGAGCCAGGACAGAAAACTGCTGCTGGGAGTCTTCTGCACATGATGAGCTCCGCAATGGTGCTACCAGCGTTGCTCTTGCTCCTCACCTTCCCACCTAGAAGTCAAATTGCATGCAACCTTTACGATGTGCGATCAAGGCTGTGCCGAGCCCGTCGCATTGAGCACGAACGTCTGGGCCCTGCTCCCACAGCCGAAGAGCCAGGATTGAAAGCTGATGCTGGGCCTCTTCTGCACACGGTGAGCTCCACAACAGTGCCACTGGCATTGCTGTCGCTCCTCGCTTTCCCACCTCAAAGTCCAATTGTGTGTAACCTCTATGGCAAGCACTCGAAGCTGTGCCGGAGCCCAGCACATAGAGCAGAACATCCGGGCCCTGCTCACACAGCTGAAAAGCTAGGACAGAAAGCTGTTGCTGGGTATCACCCATGCATGCCGAGGTCTGGAACAGTGCTCTTATCGTGGTAGTTTCCCCTCGGTTTGCCACCAAAAACTACATTTTCTTTCTGCCCCTCTGCTGAGTGCTCTCAGGCATTAAGTAGCACAGCTCATAGAAGGCAATCATGCAGTGTCTGCTCCCACACCTGGTGTGCCAGGATGGAAGGCTGGTGCTAGGCATCATCCACCTCCGTTGAGCTGGGGATCGGTGCCATCAACATGGCAGTCCCCTCTCACTTTGCCACTGGAAACAGCACCAGAGCTACCAAGGACAGAATGCTGGTGCTGGACTTCTACATGGGCTAGAAACAGTCTTATGGTTTTATATCTTTGTCAAAGCAGAATAGAGAAGATTAATTACTTTCACAGCCATGGTCTGAAGCACAAGATGTAATCCTGGTGAAAGTGCCGGTGTTTTAGCTTTACCGGAGAATCCTTTTCTCTATTTGGCCCTTTGTTTGTTACAGACATCAGACAGGAAAGAAAACAGAGTATGGCTCATCAGTTTGCATTTGGTGGTGGTTTGCCCCAGCCCTGCCCTAGGGCATTGAGAGAGGGGCTGTGGGTGGGGCCTGGGGTATATGAGGCACAGCCTTTCATTGGGGAGCTCATTCTGTTCTTAGGCTTCACTAGGGTTACTTCTCTGCAGTTCATTCAGTCTTTTGTAGTTTCTAAGATTTGTGATTTTCTTTCTCTTCTTTATTTGTGCAGTTAGTTTTTGATGCTTATTGAAATAGAGTTGGTTGAGGGGAGATTTTCAGGACATGTCAATGTTTACCAGTGTATGGATTAATAAGTATCTTTGTATGGGATGGGTTTTTTTTTTTCAGGGTAGTATATTTGTAGGATGTGTTTAGGTTTAGTAAGGCAGTTTAATGGTATGCTCTATTTTTTTAGGGTTTTGGGGGTTTTTTTTATAGTACTGTGTTTTGTGGGGGGTTTTTTACTGAAGGTAGAGTTTTGAGGTTTTTTCCCTTCTGCTTTTATTCTGTATTGGATTAGTAGCTGAAATATTTGTTGCTCCTAGGACTTAAGGAGACGTTATTCAGTAGACACAAGGTTACATGTGGATTTCTACTTGGAGTTTCAGGGTGTGTTAAGGAAGTTCTATGGAGAAAATGGATTGTGTCTTTCACATCAAGGGATGGCTTATTGCTTTTCCCCATTATTTGCAGAGTACCTTGCTATCCCTAGAACCTGTGAATCTTCTTGTAGGCCGCTAGTAAATTATCAGTCTCACAACTTCATGTATGCTGTAGGTTCGTAGCAAAGCCCAGCATCTCAGGCAAGATGGGAGATAAGAGGTACTGCAAAATGCAGGGGGAGGGTTAGAAGAACAGCTCTTGAGGAGCAGCTGGTGCAGGGGGTTCAGGAGTGCAAGTACAGGGGAGGGGGAGCTGTCAGGAAGGAGCAGGGTTCTTCTTTTGGGGTTCAGGACACAAGAAGGGGTTAAAAAAGTTTTAGACAGAGCATGGTTAACAAAGAACAGCGGGTTCATCAGCCTTTTGAAGTCAGATTTTGGTGTCGGTGATGTGTATTTCATTTTAGTCTCCCTGCAGCTCATGACAGGTATGGCAAAGTCACAAGAGATGCAACATTAACGCCTCAGGCCTGTGCCTCTTAATCTGCAGGGCTGTGCGGAAGACAAGTCTCATCTTATAAAACAACAGTGCTGACTCAGGCAAGGAGAACAGTGACAAGCAGGTCCAACCTTGTTTGTGTTATGCAGGTGATGCACAGGCCTAGATGTGGCAGCCAGACATATCAGGCTAGGGTTAAGGTTAGGTTAGGGTTACGGGTAGGGTAAGGGTTAGGTTAGGGTTAGAGTTAAGTTAGTGTTAAGCTTAAAGTTAGGTTAGGGTTAGGGTGTTAGGGTTGGGATCATTAGTCTTACGGTTAGGGTTAGGGTTTAGGGTTAAGATTCGGGTTAACGGTGTTAGGGTTAGACTAGGGTTAGGTTAGGGTTAGGAATTATGTTAGTGTGAGGGTTAGGGGTTGGCTTTAGGGTTAGGCTTTAGGGTTAGGCTTTAGGGTTAGGCTTTAGGGTTAGGCTTTAGGGTTTAGGGTTAGGGTTTAGGGTTAGGATTTGGGTTAACAGTTTAAGGGTTAGGCTTAGGGGTTAGGGTTAAGTTAGGGTTGGGTTAGGGTTAGGGGTTATGTTAGTGTTAGGTTTTAGGGGTAGGGTGTAGGGTTAGGGTTAGTGGGGGTTAGGGTAGGGGTTAGGGTTAGGGGTTAGGGTTAGTGAGAGTTAGGCTTAGGGGTTAGGGTTAGTGGTTAGGGTTAGGGTCAGGGTTTAAGGTTAGGGTTAGGTTAGGGTTGGGGGTGGGGTTAGAGTAAGGGTCAGGTTAGAGTTTAGGGTTAGGGGTCATGGATTAGGGTTAGGGTTGGTTTAGGGTTAGGGTTAGGGGTTATGGATTAGGGTTGGGATTACGGGTTAGGGTTAGTCAGGGTTACGGACAGGGTTAGGGTTAGGTTTAGTAGGGCTGGGGTTGGGGATAGGGTTAGGTTAGGGTTAAGGATATGGTTAGCCGTTAGGGTTAGTGAGGGTTAGGGGTTAGGGGTAGTGGTTAGGGTTAGGTGTTAGGGTTCATGAGGGCTAGGGTTAGTGTTAGAGGTTTACGGTTTGGGTTAGGGTGTTGGGTTAGGCTTAGGGGTTAGAGTTAGGATTAGGGTTAGGGTTAGGGTCGGGTTAGTGTTAGGGTTAGGAGTTAGGGTACGGTTAGGGTGAGGGTTAGGGGTTAGGCTTAAGGTTAGGGTTAAATTAGGGTTAGGGGTTCGGGTAGGGGTTAGGTTTAGGGGTTAGGGTTAGTCAGGGTTACTGTTAGGGTTAGGATTAGTAGGGTTGGCGTTAGGGTGAGGCGTTAGGGTTACGGTTAGTTCTAGGTTTAGGTTAGGGTTATGGTTAGCCATTAGGGTTAGGGTTTAGGGTTAGGGTTTACATTACAGTTAGGTTAAAGTTATTGAGGGTTAGGGTTAGAGGTTAGCATTCGGGGTTAGGGTTAGTGAGGGTTAGGGTTAGTGAGTGTTAGGTTTAGAGTTACGGTTAGGGTTTAGGATTAGGGTTATGGTTTGGGTTAGTGAGGGTTAGGGTTAGGGGTTGGGGTTAGGGTTAGTGAGGATTAGGGTTAGTGATGGTTAGGGATTAGGGTAACAGCAAGGGTTAGGGTTAGGTTGGGGTTAGGGTTCGGGGTTAGTTAGGGTTTGGGTTTAGGGTTAGGATAACGTTAGGTTTAGGGTAAGGGTTAGGGTTAAGGTTAGGGGTTAGTGAGGGTTAGGTTTAAGTTAGGGTTTAGGGTTAGTGGTTGGGGTTGGGTTTAGGTTTACGGTTAGGATAAGGTTAAGTTTAGGGTTACAGTTTAGGATTAGTGTTACGGTTATTGAGGGTTAGGGTGTTAGGGTTAGAGTCAGGTGTTTGGGGGTAGGTTAGGGGTTAGGGTTAGAGGTTAGGGTTGGGGTAGGGGTATGGTTGGTTAGGGTAGGGTTAGGGTTAGTGTTAAGGTTAGGGGTTAGTGAGGTTTAGGGTTAGGTTAGGGTTAGGGTTTAGGGTTAGGTTTAGTGGTTGGGGTTGGGTTTAGGGTTAGTGTTAGGAGTTAGGGTTAGGGGGTTAGGTTTAGTAAGGCTTAGGGTTTGGGGTTAGGGATAGGGTAAGGGTTTAGTGTTAGGGGTTAGGGTTGGGTTTAGGGTTCGTGTTAGGGTTTGGGGTTAGGGTTAGTTAGGGTTAAGGTTAGTGTTAGGGTTAGTTAGAGGGTTAGGGTGAGTTAGGGTTAGGGTTTACGTTTAGGGTTAGGGGTTAAGGGTTAGGGTTAGTGGTTATGGTTAGAGTTAGGGGTTAGGGTTTAGGGCTTAGGGTTAGATTTAGGGTTTAGGGTTTATGGTTAGGGGTAGGGTCAGGGTTAGGGGTTAGTGAGGGTTAGGGTTAGGTGTTAGGGTTTAGGGTTAGGGTAAGGTTAGGTTTAGGGTTAGTGAGAGTTAGGGTTAGGCTTAGGTTTTATGGTTAGGGTTGGGTTTAGGCTTAGGGGTTAGGGTTAGGTTAGGGTTAAGGTTTAGGTTTTAGGATTAGGCTTAAGGTTAGGGTTAGTGAGGGTTAGGGTTAGTATTACCATTGGGGTTACGTTTAGGGTTTAGGGTTAGGGGTTGGGATTGGGGTCAGGGTTTAGGGTTAGGGGATAGAGCTTACTGTTAGGGTTAGTAGTTAGGGTTACTGTTAGGGTTTAGCCTTAGATTTAGGGTTAGATTTAGGGTTAGGGTTTACGGTTAGGGTTGTTTTATCCAATATACAATTTTGTTTCTACATTACCTTAATATTAATAGTAAAATACGATCATTATTTCCCTTGGTGTCTGTGTCCTTTCTATTGCCCCCGTCCAAAAAGCAGGGGGCAAAACGGGGTCCCTGGGGCTCCAGGGGAACACCATGAGAAACAGCCTGAAGCAAGCACTCATGTTCCCTCCCTCAGCTGGGAGACACACTTATTTCTGCAGTATTTCAACTATCAGGCACACAATTAGGCCCTGTAATCGCCTCTTCTTGTCCCATCATTAAGGAGAACACTCCAGCAGTAACAGGGAGGGATCTTCTTTGCCACCCCTGCTGGGGGAAGTGATGCAGCTGACTCAATCCGGGCATCTCATCCTGGGTTTCTTTTTGGGCTGGTAGGAGACTCAGGGGAACACCATGTGAAACAGCCTGAAGCAAGCACTGATGTTCCCTCCCTCAGCTGGGAGACACACTTATTCCTGCAGTGTCATTTCTCTGCCAAGAGGCAGAGTTAAGGCTAAAAATCAACCTTTCATAGAATCACAGCATCATTTAATTTGGAAAAGACCCTTGAGAACATCGAGTCCAACCATTAACCTGTCACTAGCAAGTCCACACACTGACCATGAGAACATCCCTGGTGGGATACCCTGTTTGGATGGTCACCAACAGCAACTGGGACTTTAAGTCGAATTTTACATCCTACCATAATTTCACTAATTTCTATTCTATTCTGTTTGTTGCTAACCATTCTGCTACACATTAGAGCATGGAAATCAGCTGGACAAGTTATGTTATTGCAGAAACCTCCTCGTATAGATAATGGTACTTCAACACATTTAACAAACTCTTAACAACTGAGTAAACCATCCAAAAGTGTCCCTCAATTTATCACTGGAATTCAGCACTACTCTGCAGGCACAGAGGCAAGAGGTGCCTCTTGCCAACACACCACTCTGTGACAAAGATGGACTGAGGGAGACCCTTGTTGCTGTTTCTCCTAGAACACAGGGGAGTAGGGAATGAAATATTACTTTTAATAACAAAACTACATTCCAATTACCATGGAAAATATGGAACAAGATGCTAAAGCCCAACAGGTTTTACCAGGAAGAACAACAATTCACTAAAAAATCCCTCCTTTCCCAGCCCATGGATAGTTTCCTCAATAATTGGCAAGTGCACATGACACAGCAAGTGATCTGTGTGTCTACTGCACGTGGAGGTGAACAATTCCTTTTGGTGTTAGATCTGTATAATTAGATTTATCTCCAAATCAACTCAACTATGTACCAAGCAAACAGCCAGGCAGTTTTCAACTGTATCTGCAGTGCCCTGCTAGGACCTGCACAGCTGGGGACTCCAGAAATAGCTGGGACTTTTTATCCCAAGAAATCCACCCGTGACAGGAAGGAAACACACACTCTGCTCTGTGACACCAGGGGTCACTGCCTCAGCTGAGCTCTAATCCCTTTTCAGAACCCAAACACAAAGCCACTGTGCATTCAGCACACCAGGAGCTTTTATCAAAACCTGATCTCCCTGGAACACTTCAGTTGTAGAGGCACTAAATATTTATGTACATGATTGGAAGGGACCTTAAAGCTCATCCAGTTCCAAGCCCTGCCACGGGCAGGGACACCTTCCACTAGAGCAGGTTGCTCCAAGCCCCTGTGTCCAACCTGGCCTTGAACACTGCCAGGGATGGGGCAGCCACAGCTTCTCTGGGCACCCTGTGCCAGCGCCTCAGCACCCTCACAGGGAAGAACTTCTTGAGATCTCATCTCACTCTCCCCTCTCTGTCAGGTTAAGGCTGTTCCCCCTTGTCCCGTCCCCACAGGCCCTTGTTCTCCCCACAAGAAATGAAGGGAGATCCCAGGATTTAAGGCAGCCGGAGCACTCGGCTGCTGGCTCAGCCAGCGGAACTCACACAGCGAGTCCAAAGCAGCGACTCTGGTGAAGTCACTTGAGGTGCTCTTGGGAACTCCTAAAGCACCCGAAGAACGCGATCGCCACCCACCTCGTTCCACGCTCGTTTGTCCACAGGCGTCACCGGCACCAAGACACGAAGATGGGAACCACCAGAGGAGCTGCTGTTGCCTCCTCCACCGGTAGCTTGTGTTCCGTGGGGCAGTCTCCTAGTGCCTCCAATGGCGGGTTCCGTGGGGTTCCGTGGCCTGCACACCTGAACATGGGGTGTTCCAGAATCAGCCACTCCTGTGCGCCCCATGGTCATTGTGATGCCTGTGTCCCCATGGTCCCCATGTGCCCCACCATGTCCCCCTGGTCCCCATGTCCCCGTGTCCCCCCATGCAGTGGCAGATGGCCCTGTACCGCGAGATGGCCGACAAGGCCGAGGGCTCTGACAGCCCCGAGCAGATTGCCTGGATGGTGCAGGAGGTGTCGGCCGTGCTCTACCTCCTCGAGCAGGTCGGGGGTGCTGGGGGGTCCCCGGGTGCTCCTGGGAGCTGTTATTGGATACAGATACACTGAGTAAATTACATGCATAAATTAGGTTTAAAGAAAGAAAATTCAGATACATGTTCCTGATGAAAAGGCTGTGGAGTCTCGAGTTTTTACGTTACAGAAACCAGCCACTGAGCTGGATATACCAGAGGAAGTGGAGAATACGCCCCGCAAGTATGGGCTGCTGAAGCACCGGGATGATCATGAAATGCAGAAGCAGGAACTATTCATCTGAAACCAAACATCAGACCGGTAAGACTGAAACAATGTCCTACAAAACTGGAAGCAAGAAAAGGACTAGAGCCTCTAATAGAAAATTATGTCAAATACTTTGGGACAAGAATGGACTGTATTTGTACTTCACATGGTAACAACCGTTCTGGAACAGAAAAGCAGTTATTGGCTTTCCCCAAGCAGGCTGCTAAAATATCAGGCTGTGCTTTTTAGAACAAGAGGATGTAGAATTGAAAGTAACTAACTTTTTGAACCCAGCGGTGGTTTTGACAACCGATCCAGAAGCAGGAGAGCTGACTCACAACTGTTTACAGGCTATTGAGCAGGTGTATTCCAGTCACACTGACCTGACAGATACATCCCTGAAGGATGTGGACTACCAACTGTTTGTGGATGGGAGCAGCTTCATGAAAATGGAAACTGGAAAGCAGGATATGCTGCAGTAACCAAACATAAGAGAGGCTAAAGCCCTGCAACCCCCCCCAACACATCAGCACAGAAAGCTGAGCTCATGGTGCTACTGAGACTTCTGGAATTGTCAGAAAGTCAACATTTGCTTTTAAGGCACATCAGTTTGATAACACTCCAGTGAATATTGGTGATCACGTTGCTGACAAAGCAGCCGAAGAACCTGTAGTGAGGGCCCTTTCATTAATATTGCCCCATAAGTATTAGTGCTTGGATAAGGAAGTTCCAAGTTCTCAAACAGAGGATGGGAAATTACCTAGTCTATTAGGAGCCAAGAAGCATGATGGAGGATGGTGGGTTACGCCAAACAGGCAAGTAGTAATTGCCCAGCCTCTTAGGAGAAGAAAACCACCAGGCAGCTCATGGGGGAACAGAATCAATGACTGAGGCTTTAAAGCTGCAAGATCTGAGTACGCAAATAGCTGGAATTATAAAAGTGTTATAAAGAAGTGTGAACCTTGTTTAGATGCTAAGAGTCCCCGCCTGGAACAACAAAGGCAATTGTCCAGGAGGCGTACT